>NW_025765254.1:0-218096 GCF_003918875.1 Haliotis rubra
AACTCCAGCAGTCGCTCGAGCAACGTCTATTTAAATCCTATTCATCGAAATCAGAATGGAGATTCAAGATCATTTCTGGACGGTCTCCTTATGTTTACAGCCTTGCAGCGCATTGGAATTTTCAAGCCGCAAGCTACAGACAAAAAGACGCATCCGTATAGCCGTATTTGCTTCGTTTCAGAACATTTGGTATCAAATTATGCCAACTCAGGTACTTGAGTATGGTTCATGTGTGAAAATTGAATATAAAATTGAACTTTAGTCTGCCGTCTTTTAAGCACGAAAAGCAGAGAAACCCGAAGAAGGATTCGTTGTTCGAGCTAAAGTGAGTATCATGTTGTTAGTGTACTTATTGTTACGGTGAAGATCCCAATTAGAATCTATCTTTAGCAACTATGTTTGTTGTTTAACGTCGCACTCAGCAATATTCTGGCTGTCTGTAAAATATCGTGTCTGGACCAGACAATCCAGTGATCAACAGCATGAACAGCATAATTGGGATACGATGGCGTATGTGGCAACGAAGTCAGCGACCCTGACAACCCGATCCTATTAGTCGCCTCTTACGGCAGGCCTGTTTTGCTGGAAGATCAATTCTAAAACGCAGAAATAGAAACTGTTCCTTGAATTGTTTACGATAATGCTCCATTGCATTTGTGTAATATTAATTCATATTTGTGTTTCTGGTGGGTAATTCTTATAGATTGTTACATTAGTCATAACTGAAATCTATAAGAGCAAGGACATTATCTGATGTAATATTTTCATTCTAACGCCAGTTTTGATGAAATTATGTATCTAAAATCAATTCACGAATTCCAATATCAAAGTTATGTAATATGATCAAATAATTTACCGCAATTAAAAAGTATCACAAACCGCAAGAAACGAAAACCGTTAATTTCTATTCAGATAATGGGGCGATTACTACGAAAGCCGAGTGCTGCCACTTGTAGGTGCTTGTCATGGAAGCATGACATATATTTTCAGTGAAAGTTGATTCCTTCCTTTGATTATTTTCTTGTTGTTTCGATTATTTTCTCAACTACTTTTTCGTTGCTTCAATTATTTTCTCGTTGCTTAAAGTGTTTTCTAGTAACAAAGAGAAACTAATCAAAGCAATGAGAAAAATATGTTTAGGAACGAGAAAAATACTCGAAGCAATGAGAAAATATTGAAATTTGAACAAACAATCTTCTCCATCTAATAAATTGCGTCAATTTCAAAACTATCACAAACCGCAATAAACGAGCAATTAATGAAAATATAGGGAAAATACCTGAAGAAACGAGAATTTACTCGAAGCAACGAAAAAGGAATCAAAGTAAGGCAGAAGCAGCAAGCAAATCCTTGAAATTCCAGGGTTTTTTCAGATAATAACACACACACACACACACACACACACACACACACACACACACACACACACATCCCTTGAAAGAATTACTGCCAAGCATGCCCTGAATAACTATTGTCTTTGACATCACAAGGGAAAAAATATTTCAAAGCTTGATTCGTGAAGGATCTTTCAAGTTTTCACTTAAATGTTTCTATTTGAGTTTTATAACAAGTAGAATTGAACACCAAATTTTGATTGATTTGTTTTATGCATAGATAAATAGATATATGGTATCATAAAACCGAAAGATCAAATTCGCAAATATAATCGTTATTTGCTGTATTCTCGAAGGGGTTGAATTACCTCTCCTCCGATGCGTGAGAGGGTTTACATATAAGACCACGTCCCTCGTAAATTTAAGGCTCCCGGATTTTAATGGTACAATATACGTAATTCTGATTCATGGCTAGCATTGTCCATAATCGACATCCGCTGAGGGCATGGTGTAAAGCCAGCTACCGCGGGGCCACACGCAGGTAGCAAATGTAACGTAAGTTCCAATGGGCTCAAGAATGGTGATCTACCTTCCAGTAGATTATTTAAAACATATCATTGTATGGGTACTTGTGTTTTAAATCTAAACTTGTGGTATTCTAATCATTTTACTTCCCCTTTGTTCACAGGTTTTCATATCCTTAATATTTGTGTTGATTAATATATAGGTTTCATATTCACGATGTTGCTGAAATACTGCTGATGTGACCTTTGACCCCACACACTCTACATGGGCTTGCTCAGATGGTGTAGGGCGGTGGGGTAGCCTACTGGTTAGAGTATTCGCTCCTCACGCCGAAGACCCGGGGTGATTCCCCACTTAAGGTGCAATGTGTGAAGCCCAATTCTGGTGTCCCCGGCCACAATATTGCTGGAATATTGGGTAAAGCAGCGTATAAAATACTCACACACTCACTCAGCTGGAGTATCGTCGCTAAAAAGTGAGGTGAGGTAAAAATGGAGTTTAACGTCAATAACGTAAGAATATCTATCTCATATGACGACGTGCATGCGTGTGTATGTGTGGCTGCTTGTACTTGCCCAGATACAATCGGGTTTCATAGTGCTAGCCCACTGAGATGCCATGCCGCAGTGAAGCATGGATACCCCACTCAGACACATTATACTGACTCCGAGCCGACCAGTCCTTGTTGTACCCATTAATGCCGAGCGCCAGGCAGGGACCAACAAGTACCATATTTTAACGTCTTTTGGTATGACGCGGCCAGGGGATCGAACCCGCAACCCTCCCGCTCTCCGGGCGGACGCTCTAACCATTACACCACGGAGCCGGTCTGATTTAAAACTCGCTTGCTACCATAAAACGATAACTCTTGAAAGCAAAAATACAATACAAAAATGGGCTATAGATCGCCAACAAATGAAGGTAGATCACCATACTTGAGACCATGGGGACTTACAGTACTTTTGCTACCTGCATGGAACTTAGCTGGATTTACACCATCCCTCGATGTCACACCATCAGATATTAGCGATTCTAACAAATGTAGCCGTGAGTTAAAGGGTTTTCGTCCACGAAATGCAAAACATGGTACGAATAAATATACTTTGAATGTCGTGGTCTGATGTACCAGAGAGAAAATAACTCTGATGTACCAGAGAGAAAATAACATACTCCCGCACTTCAAATCAAACCAGTCGAACATGCAATATGTAATGAATGAATGTATATCTTCAGGTCAATGATGGTACGTGTGCCATCGGCTCTTGCAAGCAGCATACGAGATGTTTGGAAACTCGGTCTGGAAAGGCGCATGTGTCCAAGGTAATGTCCACAGTTTGTTACACTGTCAAAATATATATTATCTCATGATTTGTTTGCCATACTTCTATGGGCTATGCAGCTTAATGAATGGTCACAGCATGAATGTTCTATTTGTCTCTGGGGCGGTGGGGTAGCATAGTGGTTAAAGCGTTGGCTCGTCACGCCGAAGGCCCGGGTTCGATTCCCCACATGGGCACAATGTGTTAAGCCCATTTCTGGTGTCCCCGCCGTGATATTGCTGGAATATTGCTAAAAGCGGCGTAAAACTAAACTCAGTCAGTCAGTCTATTTGTCTCTATATTGCAATCCGACACTAGCAACATCTGTCTCTTACCACATTCATAGATGAATTTCGACATCAAAATATAATATTTTCTATTTCTTTCTAAAATAAACACCAAATTAAATGAGTATTAACATTATGTAAAAATTCATCTGTTAAATATCGATTTGTAAGTGTCAAATGTTCTTCTCAAATGATCGTGTTCCTGATGATATAGAGGATTTGTCTCAGATTTATCTCAGTTTAGAAAGATAAGATCCATATTCCTGAAGGATCCTTTGACCGAAGTAGTTTGACGGGAATTCTGATTGGCGTGCTTATTTTCACACATAACAGGCATTGATAAGGTGAAAAGGCTATGAGGCTAATTGACTGTTGCGGAAAGGGACGAGTGGTGACAAAAGCGCCCAGATTCCGAGTACTGCTTGACTCATTAGATGAGCCTGCGCAGTACACGCGTTTGATGACAAGTAGGCGGGGCAGGGAATCTAGACGAACACACTTGGTTGCTACAGGTAGATTGGCGACATTCTGATCGTGACGTGAACTCAATACCGCTTCTGTTTAACTCGTGTCTCGTAGAACGAGTTAGTTCAGCAAGACACCATCTCAACACGAGTCACTTTTTTAATGTTTGCAGATTTTAATTAATCAACATGTCCAAGTTAGGGAAGCATGGACAAATTGTTCATTCTCAGGCAAGGAAGTTAGCCAACAATGTTATTATTTATATGGAAAGGACGTGTGCAACCAAAGTAGACGCTATGTCAAAAAGTAGCCTGGCTACTGGTCTTTCCAAAGCAACTTTAAAACGTATTAAAGCTGAAGGTGATAGGGTGCGAGTAGGCCTACTTTTATTAGTCCCACCAAGTTGCGCAAATTTCCAAGCACAAACTTGATGATTTTGACCGGTGAGCAGTCCGTCAACTTGTACAATGTTTATATGGAGTACAAAAGCAACTGCCTACTCTAGATGTGATACTAGTATATGATATGGCAAGAAGCCAATTGCATTACCAGGGTTCAAAGGAAAGCTTTCGAAAAAATCTGAAAGACATGGGGTTTAGGTGGCGAAACACACAGTCAAATCGTAAGGTTTTAATGGCACGAAAAGACACCATTGCAAAGCGCATGCAATACTTACGTGCAATAAAAAAAATGTCGCGAATCGGGCCCTGTCTATAGAGTAGACACTATGCTGAAATAACATGGCCATGATGTACTACGTCTTCCTCCTTACCACGCAGAAGTGAACCCAATTGAGTTGATTTGGGCCAATGTCAAAAATCATGTTCCTAAACAAAACTTGCAGTTCACAAAAACTTCTCTAAGAGTTGCCATAAACGAGAGAATGTCGGCAACCGGTGCCAAGGAATGGTCCAAATGTTGTAAACATGTTAAAACCATTGAAGATGGCTACTGGCAACGGGAAATTGCAGTAGAAAAAGAAATTGTCAGAATCGTGATCGAAGTAGGACTGGCCCGAAGAGAGGCCCGAAGTACGCATAAATCAGTAAATTCCATAATGGATCTACCGGTATTCGGTATTTGCCCCTATGTGGATAGGATGCACCAGAAAATATGCCGATTATACGTCCGTTTGTAAACATAACAAATGTTCATTTCTCTAGCATTTGTGTGCGGTGTTTTGTAAATATTTGTCTTGATTCAGTTTTTTAAGGATCTTAGCTGTACACATACTTAGTATGATATAACAATCAAAACACAATTCGCACAAGGAAATTGAACTTTTCAAGTTTTAGACGACAACCTGTTTCCCTCATTTTTCAAATGAAATGTTCTGGAGGGCGTTCCCACATATGCAAATTGGGTCCATTTCTCAAGTCGTGGCTCATCTAATAGTAGTACATCAGATTACTGGACTTTGAGCAGGGTCATGTGTTAGCATCCAAGTCGTTTACATGGATATTATTCGGCATCTTGTCGATCGGGTATCAGTGGGCGGAGTCGATTTCTGTCTCATAACTTTTCGAGGGTGACTAACGAACTAAAGTACTCACGGAAATAAAAATAAAATGTTTTTTGGGCCTTTATTTGTTTATAACTTCATTGAAAGGTAGTTTTAACAAATATTGAAATAACTCTATTTTTCACAACTAGGCCTTTAATTTGGTCCTTTAATCACCATCCAAAATACCATTTTACAGGGAAAAATAACAAACATTTGCATATTAACAACAAATTAAGAAACATGTTACAACTTACATCACAATCAACAACGGGTGGTAACAACTACCTGCACCACTGGTAACACGGGAAGATGTATTTGTATGTGCGTTGCCATAGTGATTGTGCAATTGACACTCAAAGCTATGAATGAACTCGTAAAAATAGTAAACTTAAAACAAGCGCACAGGCATGAAAAATGTACTGAGAAAAACCTTACTCAATTATTTTGTATATCAATTAGGATAAAAGAAATAAAGTATGAATAGTATATGACGTTTTTGTGTAATATATTACGCTATGGAGTGTACATGTAACTTGCATACTATAGCTTGCATAAGAAATGTACATTTTGACTGATGAAATTTCGGTGTCTTACCTGGAAGTAGACATTCGTTATTGCAGTAAAAATCTTTTGATGTCGGGGTGCTGATGGTGCATGTTGTTTTAAGAGATTAACTTTCTGGGTTATACTAAATTCTGAATAACCGAAATTCAAGGTGTAAAAATGACACGAGTTGCTCTCCTATAAACTCATATATTTCGGTTGATTGTACAAAAAGTGATCAGAACAAAAGTTGGGAAAGACGATTGTCATAGGAAATTTAACAATCAAACTTTAGTTGTGTTCAAAGTACGAAAAAAATATGTCTGTGTCCGTGAGTAGTTTTGATGTATTTCATTACAAACTGTACTGATCGTAATTTGAGGACATTTTCAGGAATTGCACACTGTGTAACTGTTTTAGTCACGATATGGGTGAAATATTTCCGATGTGACTAAAAATCTTCACTCACTCACTCACTCACTCACTCACTCACTCACTCACTCACTCACTCACTCACTCACTCACTCACTCACTCACTCACTCACTCACTCACTCACTCACTCACTCTCACTCACTCACTCACTCACCACTCACTCCACTCACTCACTCACTCACTCACTCACTCACCAGGAATTGTTATTCATTCCAAGTCCACTGGTTATCGACAGTGGTAAACGTGTGAAAGTGATCCTGTCTGATAACGTCCCCTATGCTACTTAACTAGTCAGAGCCGTGTTAGCTGTTAGAGCTATTCGCCAATACATGTGGTTTTCAGTGATCTGTTCATGTAATTTTTCACAGCACTTTTGCCTTTTACACCAAGTGGAATCATTTTTTGTGTGTGGAAAAACAAGTCTGGGTATCCTTTTCACTGACATGTTATATTCACGTCCTGATCTGGTTAGGTTGCATATATGTCGGTTCCAGCCAGTAAAATACCACCTGCTTGTCCAAATATGTAGATCGATGCTCTTGATGTTTAATATACAACAAACTTTATGGATAACAACTTCTTTTTATTCGTGAGTGCGACGTTTCGATACAGATTCTTGTACCGTTGTCAAGCGTAATGGAACATGAAGAAGGGGAAAGTGTATATATACTGGATGTAACAATGTAACAAAGAAAACTACATAATTAACATAATTGGCTAGGCAGAAAGTTGATGAAGCCAGAAAGAAGACAAAGGACAGGCGTGGAAGCCAATGATGTACAAATAATAATGACATGTTTATACAGCAGAGTTTATACAGTAGATTGGGCTTGGTGGATGAGTGCATCATAAGCGGATGGAATGAAGTATCCTTGGTCTCGGTTGATGGTGGGCTTTTGGCGTTTGATGTGGATGGCTTCGGTGAGCTTGCGTTTAGTGAAGTCTGTTTGTTTGTTAGAGAGAATGGTGATGTCAGACCACCCTATTTGATGATTGGGGCTTGCTTTGATGTGGTCGGAAATGGCTGATTTGCTGTCGGAATTGGTAACAGAGGTCTGATGTTCTTTCACTCGGGTGTTGATGGGTCGGGAAGTTTCGCCTATGTAGTTCTGCCCACAATCACAGTTTATTTTGTAGATGACACATTTTGGGTTGTGGTTCTTTACGGTGGCGGGTTTTCTTCCATTGGCATGGAGAATGTTGTTAAGGTTGGAGGACGCGGAGAAGGTGGTATCTATGGTTGTTGTTTAACGCAACACTCAGCAATATTCCAACTATATGGCGGCGGTCTGTAAATATTCGAACCTAACCACACGATCCCGTTAGTCGCCACTTACAATAAACATGAATTGCTGAAGACCAATTCTATCACCCATTCTTCACGGGTGCAACCTTAAACTTAAACGTAGGTTCACAATGAATGGTACCATTATTCCTTTCATTATACTGATTAAGAAACAATGAAATAGAAAAACGTGAGTACCTTGAAGTCTGCTTTTACTTTGTTTCTGGATACCGTTTGCTTTACTACATCTGCACAGGTTTCAGATAAAGATAACAGACAATGACACCTTTTTACTATTCACTTTATTTCTCCAACAAACAAATGCAACAACTGCTTCCAGGCATTCTGAATTTAATTGTTATAGTTTAGCCCCCTTAAACAACACAATTGCCAACGGATGAGGCGATGGTGCAGAACCTAAGTCCCCATGGTCCTCAGTATGGGGAACAACGTTCAGATGTTGGCGATCTATAGCCTGCTATATATTCTACTGTCTATGGTTTTAGGTTTACATGCAAGTTTTACATCCATGTATGTGATATTCAAGGTGTTTTATTGCCTTGTTTTAGTCCTTATATGGCTGGAATACTGCCGATGTGACTAAACCTAAAACTCCTAACTCATTCAAGTGTTAAATGTACTATGTCAGTATTTTTTGTTTCAAACTCGAAATGATTTTAGAGAGAACCCCAAAACAAAACCAGAAGATGATACCAGCAAATAAACTTGTACGTGTTCTCGATTTCACGCATGTGCACTTTGTGTGTTGCAGCAACAGAGAGAGCACCTCAAGACCGCTCCAGAGATAATAACAAATTACAAAACTAGTCGAAGAGAGGGACTATGCAGGATTAAAAGGCTCTTGGATAGTGAGATGGTTGATTTGGACGTCATAGGCGTGGACGGACAAATACCATAAATGTATGCAGCAAAGACTGGACGTTAACATATGTTCAAGTTACTTGCTCGTCATGGAGCTGACATGACAGTGATAGATAAATCTGGTAGCAACATTCTTCATTTGGCCGTTAAGGGAAGAAGGATCCAAGTAGTCGAGTATGTCCTCAACCACAGAAACACTTTAGACGTCAACTGAAAGGATGATCATGGACAGACGCCTTTGATGGTAGCAACGTCCGAGGGCTATGATAGAATAACTGAATTTATTAGAAGAAAATCTTAAAGGGACATTGCAGCAACAGCTTAAAGCTGAAAGACTAACGGGATCAGGTGGTCAGGCTCTCTAAATTGGTTGACACAAGTCATCGTATCCAAATTGCGTAAATCGACACTAATGCTGGTGATCACTGCATTGTCTGGTCCGTACTACATTATTTACAGACTCCCGCCATATTGCTGGACTATTGCCGAGTGTAGCGTCAAACATCATACCAACCAACCACAGACAGATCTAATATTCCACTCAACAGAAGGGATATACGATCCATATGGTCGAGTATATCCTAAAAAACAGAAACACATTAGACGTCACCAGAAAAGATAATCTTGGACAGACACCATTGATGATAGCAAATTCCATGGATCTTTATCCAATAGCTGATATAATCAAATTTGGAAAATATGTCTTGATTACTGGATTGCATGGTCATTCGATTATTTACAGACCGCCGCCAGACAACATACAAACAAACCAAAATTTGAAAAAATATTCACTCAACATTTTCATATATTCTTACAAGCATCATTCTCTAAATATTATTTTAATAGTGATTATATGTGAATGTAAAATGTTACTTGATTTAACAGACAATGTTGAGGTACATCTGTTCGGTTGCTGGCATTTATGTTCCCACATACATTGTTGTTGCCGAATCAGTTCCCATAAATCTTGCAGCTGCCAGTAGAGCATTATGAGACATTTGGGTCCTGTGTTATCAGCGTTAACAGATAATACGTCATATCAGTTCCCATCACGGGAAACCGTGCCAGGATAGAGTCCCAGCACAGTGTTGTCTGTGAGGGGTGACTGAACGTGGCACATTACAAATGCACTATCAAAACTTAACTAAAGTCCCTTCCGCTTCAAGAACATACTCTCACCAAAATCAGGATAAAATCATACAGTGTGTACGAGAACTGTTTCAGAAAGGCGCATCTCCAGGTATCTTCAATGGCATATATTAAGCGTATTCTGCTTCTCCATATATCAATTGTGAAGTAAGTGCCGCTTTTAGCAATATTACAGCAATATCACAGCTGGTGACACCAGAAATTGGCTTCACACATTGTGCCCATGTAGGCAGCCGAGGGACGAGTGAACGCTTTAACTTCTTGGCTAGATCATGATCTACATTATTCGCAGCTGATTATCCTGATAACCTTGTCTAACTTGTGATACTTTACATGTAGTAATTGGAGAACCCATTTGTATCAACAATGTATACCTGCTTACATATTTCTATATGTGTTGTATATATAATCTGTACAATTGATTTGGGAACAATAAAAAAAATTCTTGGCTACCCTGCCGTTCCAAAATAGTGTGGAGGCCTCGACAATAGAACGGTATCGTTATCAATGAAAGTTTACAGTAACGGACTCCAGAGTTATGCTCGGACTTTGTTGATCTTATGTTCAGATGTATACACATTTTAGCCAGGACGGTGGAGATGCCAGTTGTTAGTCCTGTTCTTGTAGACCTCCTCGACTTGGGGAGCGGCGGGGTAGCTTAGTGGTTAAAGCGTTCGCACACGGGTTTGATTCCCCACATGGGCAAAATGTGTGAAGCCCATTTCTGGTGTCGGACTCGGTGATATTGCTATGATATTCCTAAAAGCCGCGTACACCCAAACTCACCCACTCTCTCCTCAGCTTAGGGTATTTGCCTGAATTTAACCATCTGGCCGAATTGTGTCTCCAATAGTTAAACTCAATCGCAATTCCTTATTCAGGATATCTCCCTTCACGAAACAGGTTTATGCTTGACAGTAAGACATATTAGACAGTTGTAACCAAGATGCAATGCACACAACGTGTCTGACAACAACATTAACTTGCTGCTTGACTGGCTGTTGTTTTTCTTAATAAGACACGTTAGTAACTAAGAGAGCCCATCATCATGCATTGGTTGTTTATGATAGCTGTTTTAGTTGGGTCAGCTTTATGGTCAAATAAGGGTGGACTAACCCAATGGTTAAAGCGTCCGCTGGTCATGATGGAGATTCGGGTCGATTCCCTACATTTTTTTAAAAGAAGAGAAAACAGCTATTTCACCAATATTTTTACCCTTAACCAAAATGAATTTACTTTTTGTAGTCGGAACTCAACAAAAATTATCCGAAATGTGAAAAAACATTATGTTACTATCTAGCACAAACAATAACACGTTATATTTGGGATTACACTTTCTCAGTAAAGTGCATATTATAATACTTTTATTGGGTTGAGTCCCATGTGGGATTCGAACCCACAACCCAAGAGTCAAGCAGACAAAGTCAGCCGTCTAACCAACTAAGCCAACTCGGTTTCCACAAAAATGGAAGTCGCACAACTGGTAGTCTATACCACGGACTTTGTTTTTGTTTGTTTGTTTTTTTGTTGTTGTTTTTTTTTATTCATCTTTTTTAGGTACAAAATGTATCTCACATTGACAAGCATATAACGAATGAAATAGTAAAAAGGGTCGGTTGTGCGTTAATGTCAATCAAATGATTGATGGCAATCAGACCAGAATCCAACAAATTTGGTAAAATTACAAGCAGAGATGGCATACTCCTTTCCTTTCTGATCACATCGAAACTTTGTGTACAAGTTTATATTCGTATTTTAAAAAGGGTAAATTTGACAACTGTTATCAGGAGATTAAGGATATCGTTCCTTTTTTCAGAGAATCCAAATGTGATTTTCATCTTATCGATATTCAGTGTGATATCTGTTTTTGTTCTTATCCAATTGGGAAATTGATTCCATTTGTTTCTAGTGAGTGAGTGAGTTAAAATTTAACGTCACATCGGCGATTTTGCAGCCATATCGTGACGAGAACAGTTGATATCAATATTCAAATCGATAAATGTATAACGTAAAAACCTGTCATCGAAGGACAGTGAAACTTCTAGAATATCACAGCTCCTAATTTAAAACTAGTACTCTATCATACAAATATATCACGAGAGACCACAGTACAATATAAGAACGGGTTATAGATCACCAGCAACTGAATATGTTTCTAAATTTTGGACAGTCGTAAAAGAGATGAATTCCGCTTTCTGGTACATTTTTATAATATGAGCATAACTTACTGTTTACATATCCCATTTTAAACAAAAGTAGGTTCGTTGTCAAGTTTCTATGCACTTAAGGGGGCGGTGGGGTAGCCTAGTGGTTAAAGCGTTCGCTCGTCACGCCGAAGGCCCGGGTTCGATTCCCCACATGGGTACAATTTGTGAAGCCCATTTCTGGTGTCCCCCGTCGTGATATTGCTGGAATATTGCTAAAAACGGCGTAAAACCATACTCAGCCAGCCAGTCAGCTATGCACTAAAGAATATTGGAACCATCTAAAGTCTGAATTTGTATGAGCTCGAAGTATAATCTTTTGATAGGATTTCCATTCTTTTTCACTTATATCTGTTTCAAGTTCATCTTCCTATTTCTTTTTATACCTATATATAGCAGAGTCTAAAATTGGAATAAATATATATCGCAATATGTCTTACAACCTTTCTTATTTCTAAAGATGTCTTGAATGTGATAAGGAATGAATGGTAATTCAAGTTTTCTCCAAATGGTATGTTGTATGTTTTAAGATAGTGTTTTACAGTCCGTTTGAGTCAGAAACGGACCGATGAATTGCAAATTTGATCATTGTACAAAATTGCCAGATAAATATATATAGTACACATGTTTATCATTTACTAATACCCAACAGCTTTCTTATATTTGAAAATTTTCCGGACTCCACCAAAAAAGTTGTTCAAGAAACTGCTTTTACTAGGCTTACATATTCTAAGAAGTTCGTTTGAAATGGTTTCTAGTTCGCTCATTAAACTTTTGATATGTATACTTTGTTTTATGAATGCTTCTCCCTTTTGCAGGATATCTTGTACGTTTTGTGACACATGGTAGGTAAAGATGGCAGTCAAATTGGAGTCCTTTAAAACGTTCTCTTAAACCACGCAATTTTTTTAGCATTGACAGTCTGTTTTATGTCGGGAATTCTTAAAACGCCTTCCTCATATTTTTGTTTTATGATATCACGTTTAATCTTATCAGGTTTGTTATACCATACAAAGGAGAATCATTAATAATGTCATTTGGTGGGTTAGGTAGGGCGTAAAATAAGTGTTTTATTGTTGGCAAAATTAAGGATTTCAGGACTGTAATCATACCGAGGGGTGTAAGGGTTCGAGCTGTCCATATTTGTATTTGTCTTTTTATTTTGTTAAGTTTGTCTTTATAGTTCCTTCCAACCATCTTAGTTAGGTTTAGAGAGAATACAATACCGAGAATAGTAAAGCCAGCTTGGGACCAGTTTAGTTTCCATTTTTGGCCTAAAATGTTGGTTGATCCTCTGAGAGATCCTATCCAAATGATTCTTGTTTTACTTACATTTATTCTCAGACCGGAAAGGAAGCATAGTCGTCCAATATTTGTAAAACATATTGTAGACACTTTTCAGTGCCATCTAAGACAAGGGATATATCATCTGCAAGCTGGGAGACTAGATAATCTGTGTTTTTAATTGTTATACCTTTTACCTTTGGATTGTTTCGAATCATTGCAGATAAAGTTTCAGCGCATATAATGAAGATATAAGGTGAAAGGGGACCCCCTTGTCTACAGCCGCTAGTTATATTAAAGAAGTCAGAACAAAAGCCATTTTCTAATACTGACGAGCTTATATTACAATATAAAGTCTTGATCCATTTTCTTATAGATTCCCCGATATTAAAAAACGCGAAAACCTCTTCATTGAAATTCCAGTCTACGGAGTCAAAGGCTTTTTCGAAATCGATTAGTAGTGACATTCCAGGAATTTCCATAGTTTCTGTATAATCCATTATGTCGTACAGTCTTGTGCATTCTCCAATATTTCTATTAGTAAGGAATCTTTTGATCTTCGTTAATAATTGACGCCAATACCCTTTTTATTATGTTTGCTACTGTTGCCGAGCCGATCTTGTATGACACATTTAGTAACGATATCGGTCTCCAGTTTGATAAATATTGTTTTGGGGTTTGTGTTCCCCATTGCGAAGTGTAAATTGGCACGACTCCCAGGGCCGAAAACTATGAATACACAATGCCATTTCTCTTTACTGAGAAAGTGCAATCCCAAATATAACATGCGTTACATTTGACCACTTTCTAAATGTGTATCCATAGCAACATGCTTCAAAATTGACTATTGTAATCTGATATCTGTTCTCACTGATCGGCGAAGTTGTTGATGTATGTTGTTCCTGTAGATGTATATGATGGTAATGTTGTCCCTAATGCCGCCGAGGGGGCGGTGGGGTAGCCTAGTGGTTAAAGCGTTGGCTCGTCACGCCGAAGACCCGGGTTCGAATCCCCACATGGGTACAATGTGTGAAGCCCATTTCTGGTGTCCCCCGCCGTGATGTTGCTGGAATATTGCTAAAAGCGGCGTAAAACCAAACTCAGTCAGTCAGCCTAATGCCGCCGATAGAGCGTTTAGTTCAGTTACCAGTCGATGCTTAACAAGACACGTAGTGATGAAAAGTCAAATGTATCTTCAAAACACCCAATCTTCAGACAATTCCCTTACTGCGAAATAAGCCATGGTTATTTCAGCTGAAACTTCATCAGGAATAACCATTCATGTGTTTCGCAATCCCTGTAAATTATTGACATCTCTTAACATTCTATATCTATGTTCTCACGGGAACTTATCAGCTACTCTCGTGATTCTTCCATTTTATAGAACCTGAAACCTAAATATTAGTCAGATGGAGCTATGAGAACCTATCAACGACTAAGTGCTTCCACCTTGTAGTCGCTGAAGCCAAGATGTCTGCCGGTTCTAACGTGACGCTCTGTAAACCGTATCACGTGTAGTTTCCACTTTGCTCTGCCAACCAGGTCAGCCGGCAAACAACATCCAGAGAATTTCCAGGTTGATCTGATCCTTCTCGCTTGTTCATCCACATATCAAACTGAAGATACTGCTACTTGCCAAATATCATATATAAATGAAAGCTACCAAACAAATCACCAACTCTATCTCACTTCAAGAATAAATTAAATACAATTATTTGATAGCAAAAGTTGGATACTGTAAAAAAAACTATGCTCAATGAATTTGAGTGAGTGAGTGAGTTTAGTTTTACGCCGCACTCAGCAATATTCCAACTATATGGCGGCGGTCTGTAAATAATCGAGTCTGGAGAAGGAGAAGCATAGTCGCCTTTTATGGCAAGCATGGGTTGCTGGAGACCTATTCTACCCCTGATCTTCACGGGTCCTTAATGAATTTGAAAGGAAATAGGCTGTGTATCGAATATGAATCAATGAAAAACATGATTTAATCACTTATTACATTGAGTTACATTGTATTCAGGTGATGCGAAGGTTTGATACAGATTCTTGTATCGCTGTCAAACGTCACATCACCTGCATAAAGAAGTTGTCTCCTTATCAAAATCAACAGTCAAGCAGGACATGCTTGCCGTTACTCTTTCCTCACAAGGATACAAAACGGAGGATCCTCACCTTTTAAGCATTCGTGTGTATATTTAGTATGGCCAATGCAACATTATCGCATAATGACCTCCTCAAATCCGAACCGACAACTCAAGTACGTATAGCCGATGGTTGGTTTAATTTCATGTAAATTATTGATACCTACTTGAGTGTCCTACTTCTTTTGCATTAAATCACGGAAATAGGATCTAATGGCATCTTTGTAATCATAGTTATCGGATCAGAAGTAGTGTCACGGATTTGTTGAGTGCTGCCTTAGCAGCAAAATCGGCCCTTGTGTTACCAGAAATGCCAACACAGTATCCAGCAGAGGACGATGGTGTATTGGCCAGTAGCAAGATCAATATAGAATGAAAATATTTCGATTAGAAGTGGATGTTTACAAGAGAGATCTTTTATAGCTGCAAGGTCAAGAAAGCGAGTCAGAAAAATATTAGATATCGTTGATATTTAGGGTGTTTTCTTTTTAAAAAGAGAGAGAGAGAGAGAGAGAGAGAGAGAGAGAGAGAGAGAGAGAGAGAGAGAGAGAGAGAGAGAGAGAGAGAGAGAGAGAGAGAGAGAGAGAGAGAGAGAGAGAGAGAGAGAGAGAGAGCTATTAGTGTTACGCAGCACTCACGACGAGGAGGTTGCTCTTCACGAATGCCCAAACAATAAGGAAGGAAAGGAGATCACACCGACCCCTGTCCCTGCTGAATGAGTCAGTGAGGTAGGGGAGGGGGAAGGAGGGATTTCTGGGGTTCCCCGCCATGATATTGCTGAAATAATGCTAAAAGCGGAGTAAAACCATACTCAATCACTCACTCACTTCACACTTCGTACAATAAGTTCATTAGATGTCAGGAAATATACGTGGAGATACGCGTTTCTATTTCATATTATCTTGCCTCACACATAACATAACATAACAAACATCGAGGGTACATCAGCCCATGTCCCCCTCGAGACCAGTGAACAACTTATAATGTATGATTTCATCCTGGTTTTTGTGAGAGCATGTTATTGAAGACTACGGGATTTTCGATAGTGCATTTGACTTAAAGTTTAGTTAAGTTTCGACAGTGCATTTGTAGTAAGCCAAGTTCCTTCCATTTAGTCGCCACTCACAGACAACACTGTGCTGGGACTCTATCCTGGCACGGTTTCCCATGATGGGAACTGATATGAAGTAGTATCTGTTAACGCTGATAACACAGAAGCCAAATGTCTCATAATGCTCTACTGGCAGCTAAAGATTTATGGGAACTGATTCGGCAACAACGTTAACAATGTATGTGTGAACATAAATGCCAGGAACTTATCAAACGTACGTCACCATTGTCTGTTAAATCAAGTAACATTTTACATTCACATATAATCACTAATAGAATAATATTTAGAGAATATATCGAGCGAATGTTTTAGGAACCGATACCACATACAAAGCCTTGCATCCCTTGCAATAGTCAAATAACAATCAAGCACATTTTGCTTGAATGTGCAAGTGTAGACTTTGCACTTATCTGACAGAGTTTTATGATAATGTTCCTAGCTTAACAGAACTTTTTACGACAGTTTCTAACCATTCAATTTTAGCATATGACAACAACAAAAATATAATTTTATCTCAATAGTCAGGTTTTGCCCTTGAATGTGATATTTGCTTGGGAATTTAGTGATTTTCAGCATCCTTCTTATTACAATGCCTCATATCTTGTAATACAAAAATATTTCTCAATCACTCACTCATTGTTCCTCCTGACAAATAGGCTTGTTGAATTCATAATATATATACATACAACATGTTGGGTGGTTGGCGTGTTGTTTAACGCCGCACTCAGCAATATTCCAGCTATATGGCGGTGGTCTATAAATAATCGAGTCTGGACCAGACAATCCAGTGATCACCACCATGAGGATTTGACTCAGACTGGAAACTTGGTCGTGCTCATTATATCTTTGACTCTTCCTTTTTGTTTTAATTTTTTTCGAAATTAGAAATGCCTGTTCTTTTTGAAGTTATAGGATATACTAAAGATGTACAACAAACCTTAAGTTATACACGCAAATTCAGATCCCCCGCCATGACTGAATCTGTGTGGATGGACATGCCACTTTGCTTTCCGATACTTAGCACGGATCAGCAATTTCATCAAAGAAAAACGTAATCGTACATCCCCACCCACTGACGTCATAAGCACTGTAAGCAATACTGTGTGTCACCAAACTGATGGAACACTCCTTAGTGTGAATATCGGAACAAAATAGACAGACTTTGTGGATATCTACCAAAGCCTAATACTGCCACTTTTGTAGAACAAATATTTGTTTCTGCTACAACTCTTGTTGCTTCGATTATTTACTAGTTACTTCGAGTATTTTCTCGTTATTTCAATAATTTTCTCGTTACTTCGAGTTTTTTCTCGTTGCTTTGAGTATTTTCTCGTAACTTCAAATATTTTTTGGTTGCTTCGATTAATTTCTCGTTGCTTCAAGTTTCTTTCAAAAACTTGAAATTTCGAGTATTTACTCGTTGCTTCGAATTATTTTCTCGTTACTTCAGTTATTTTCTCGTTACTTCAATTAATTTCTCGTTGCTTAGATTATTTTCTCGTTGCTTCAAGTTTCTCTCAAAAACTTGAAATTTCGAATATTGACTAGTTGCTTTGAATACTTTCTCATTATTTCAATTATCTTTTCGTTGCTTCGATTAATTTCTCGTTGCTTCAAGTTTCTTTCAAAAACTTGAAATTTCAAATATTTTCTCGTTGGTTCAAGTTTCTTTCAAAAACTTGAAATTTCGAGTATTTACTCGTTACTTCAATTATTTCTTCGCTGCTTCGATTAACTTCTCTTTGGGAGTGTAAAGCTCGGGCCAAGAAAACTCGGGCTGGGCCGGGCCACCGGGGACTGCTAAAAATGGATTGCAGAATATTAAAACGAAACTTACACATTTTTGGGGGAGAAACACTTCCTGACATCTTAAATGTATAGTTTGATTGAAAATGTATGTTTAACGATGAAATAAAAAGAAAAATATGACTACATACTGAGAATCACGTAGAAAAGGCACCGTCTTGTTGTTATGTGTTTTCCTTGATATGTCTATGTGAGAAGGTTACTTACTTCTCTTAGCGTGTGACAACCTGGGCAGGAAGTGACAGTGTTTTGACTCCATTTCTTTTCTTAATTGAAATATTGAGGTTCCCTAATTAACCTTTACTACCTGATGCTGAATCAGCACAGGCCGTTTATGTTAATTGGAAGTGGATATTGGCTAATGTCAGCGTGTAAATGTGACATGTTTAAATATAGGTTAAAGCTCTTACAGCTATGTTAATTTTCTAGAGTTACTGCTTAGTGTTTGAAGCAAACACGTTGCGTAAAGTGATGCCATCCTTTCTATATCATCAAAATAGTATTATATGTGTTTGGTCTTGCCCGGGCTCCCAAAAGCACCTTAAACCTCACACATGTGACCAGTATTGTATTTATATCTATAGAATGGTATTGGATCTGCCTAAATATCAGTTTGTATTGTTACAAAATGCCACATGTAAAGATGATTGGTCCGTTAAAATGAAGCCCTTTTCCATCTCCATTCCAAACATAGAGTCAATGAAAAGTGGATAGTCTCTGAAATACACACACACACACACACACACACACACACACACACACACACACACACACACATATTTCCCCTTGCGAGATGTTGATTTGTTCTTTAAAACCATATCTTCTTCTTTCCTGTCCCAACTGACAGCTGCTTTATCTGCCACCACTAAGCAGTCGGTGAAGGTAAGATACTTGCATCACAGAAGGTAGCAACATTCTCAAAATGTGTTGCATCAGTGACAAATGGTACACGTTGCAGTTCCCTATTTAGACTTGTACCATACGTTCCCTAATCGTTCCTAGGTGAACAATTCCCTGGGATGTCCATATGGTGGGACAGGATACGCAAACCTTTTCGAGAACACCTGGTATCTAGTGATTCATAAACATATGCTCTGTCATTATGTCAACCAATGGAGTGTCTGGTCTGGACTCGATATTTACAGTCATATGGCAGGTATATTGCTGAAAGCTGCGTTAAACAACAAACAAAACCACACACTTGAAACAACACACCACCCACCCCCACCCACCCCAAAAAAAAAAAAAAAAAAAAAAACACACACAAAAAAAAACCCAAAAGAAATGCTCATAATATAGTCGGAACGTTTACTATCGACTCTGCTTTTCTAGGAGATTTCTTATGGATATGGAACGGGCTTTGTCGCTATTATTTCATGTGGTTCGTTTGCGTGGGCGATTTCTTTTCTTTCTTTACTTTTAAAACTGACACAACGGACGAACTGAGTGTATCCATACTACATGTATATGTTGACAAACATATCGGAGTGTGAGTGATACATAGTACTATGATTCGTACATGAAAGGGGTTTAAAAGACATCAACACAAAAATACTATCTTATATTAGGCAGGTTGTTCGCCTGTGTTTCTGGCATACTTTTTAAATGGTAACATTCGATGGGATTCGATTTGATATTTGCCATGGAACGCTACAGACAAAACAAATATGAGAACAGGGATTCATATGACTGTGGTCCGATGACTTGTGACATGTTTAGAATGAGGCTAAGGGCCCCTCTTTGAGCAACGTGATCGTTTAAATTACTTCAATCTGAGACTTCATAAAGAGGTTTTAGGTAGATATAACTAGATATATGTACAATTCAGGATACATGTGTGATGTTTAAGTTGTTTTTGATGGCCCGGGACAAGTCAGAGACTTAGCACTTTTGATAGAGGTTCTACTTCCGGAGCTAGTATTTGTAAAAACCTTTCCGGGCCGACTGAAATGTATATCGGGATTGACTTAAGTATTTATACGTTTTGAATCCTGTTTCGTTTAATGACTTCTCTTTTAGACGTAACCTTGCTTAGTCACTTTCACAGGCCACTCGTCTTCCTGAGTTTTAAGCGATTTACTCGTAATAAGGTTATTATGACACACGTGTGTGGCTTCTTGCTGCCCATATTGTCATGGGTGTAAGCTGGATTAATTAATTGTAGACATGGTTTTCGATAATTAATGTAGTAGCCAATTATATACTTGGCCCTCCTTGACCCGGCTCGTCCCGGCCCGACTTTTAGGACATCCCCTTCTCGTTGTTTCGAGTATTTTTCTCGTTTCCTTCAACTTTCTTTCAGAAACTTGAAGTAACGAAAAAATACTCGCAGCAACGAGTAAATACTCGAAATTTCAAGTTTTTGTAAAAACTTGAAGTAACGAGAAAATATTTGAAATTTCAAGTTTTTGAAAGAAACTTGAAGCAACGAGAAATTAATCAAAGCAACGAAAAAATATTTGAAATAACGAGAAAGTATTCGAAGCAACGAGTCAATATTCGAAATTTCAATTTTTTGTGTGAATCTTGAAGCAACGACAAAATATTGGAAGCAACGAGAAATTAATTGAAGCAACGAAAAATTAATTGAAATAACGAGAAAATACTCGAAGCAACGAGTAAATACTCGAAATTTCAAGTTTTTGATAGAAACTTGAAGTAACGAGAAAGTATTTGAAATTTCAAGTTTTTGATAGAAACTTGAAGTACCGAGAAAAGAACTCAAAGTAGCGAGAAAATTATTGAAGTTACGAGAAAATACTCGAAGTAACGAGTAAATATTCGAAGCAACGAGAATTGTAGCAGAAAAAAATATTTGTGCTACAAAAGTTGCAGCATTAGGCTTTTGTAGATGACAACTTCTTTATTTCGTGAGTGTGACGTTTCGATACAAACTCTTGTACCGTTGTCAACCAGGAATGTAACATGAAGTGGAACAGTTTGGAACAATTTGATGTTGCATCAGCTTTACTCCCGAATACAAAGTTATATGTAAAAGACAATTTGTCAAACATAGCATAGAATCAGAGAGAATTGTTAACAGTAATAGAACTCTGTCCTGTCCTCAGATATGAAAAATTGTTTGAACAGTTATTGCTTGCAAAGTAAATGTTATAATTGAAATTATACACGTAATTAATGAAGATTACCATCCAAACAACTGCATTTGTACATAAAAGTGTATTTTATTGCTTATTCCGTCACAACGCATGAAATGACCCTCATGGTGACTTCGCACAAAAAACACATGCAAATCATGAAAATGGCAGTTAATGTAGGGGTGTATAAAAGCCCATGTGCTTTCGTATTATATTCATTCATTTGTCGCATGAAAAGCTGTGTGAAAAATGCCACGATTGAGTGCTGCCGACCGAAATATCGCCATTGGTCGTGTTCAAGCCGGAGAAAGTTTTGGAACTGTTGCACGGCACCTAAATGTTCACAAAACAACGATATCCCGACTTTGGAGCCGCTACAACAACTTCAATTTGACCAACGATCGCCCGAGAAGTGGAAGGCCAAGAATCACGACCCCCCTTCAAGATCGGTACATCCGGGTCCATCACCTGCGTAATCGGCATGCCCTACCAACCGTGACTGCCACACAAATACCAGGTTTGAGGAGAGTGTCAGCTCAAACGATTAGGAACCGTCTGAAAGAAGCGGGTTTACGTGCCTGTAGACCAGTTGTTGGACCTGTACTACGCCCCCTACATCTCCGCCGACGACTCAGGTGGTGCAACAACGTAAGGATATGGACTTTACAAAACTGGAGGCGCATCTGGTTTTCTGATGAATCCCGTTTTCTTTTGCAACATCACGACGGAAGAAAACGTGTGTATAGGAGACGTCATGAACGTTTTGCGCCCATCTGCGTCCGACAGGGGGACAGATTTGGCGGAGAAAGCGTTATGGTTTGGGGATCCATCTCATACAACCAGAAATCAGACTTGGTGATCGTTGAAGGGAACCTGACAGCCCAACGTTACATCAACCACGTATTACAGCCTCACCTTCTCCCGATTATTGACCAACAGACACAGATTTTTCATCCAGACAACGCCCGGCCTCATACTGCACGTGCAACAATGAACTTTCTGCAGAATTCCAACGTCAATGTCTTGCCATAGCCCTCTAAATCACCAGACCTCAACCCTATTGAACACCTGTGGGATACTCTGGGTCGACGCGTACGTCAACGTCAGCCGCCGCCACAGACGCTGCAACAGCTCGGCGTTGCACTGCAGGAGGAGAGTGGAGAGCCATTCCCCAGGAAAGAATCCGGCGTCTTATCCGTTCTTGTCCAAGGAGATGCCGTGCAGTGATTGCAGCTCGTGGTGCTCATACGAGATACTGAGAAAGACGCCCCCCTGGTGACAAACTGGTGTCTGTGAGATGACTTTTGAAATGACAATTGTCAACATGCCCATCTTGGTTATTATTCTGCCAAATTTCAGACTTCTGTCTTAAATAATAAAAATGCTGTGTCGTCTTAAAACTTCAGATCAAAATCTCTAAAATACAGGGGTTGCGTTTCTTTTTTTGACAGAGTTTATATAAGATATCTTTTACTGAAAATACAACCTGGTACAGACGCAATGACGTCTATAAGAGATAATAAAACTTTTCTGTATAAGTTCTGAGAGGTATCAACAATCAAATCTAAAATGAAAGTTATGAGGCTTATACATAGTGACACCTAGTACAGAAAATACTATTACATTTGACATGAAATCAATAGATATAGCTGAGTCTTTAGTAAGTGAGTGAGTGAGTGAGTGAGTGACAAGATTTGTAGTCCCATCGCCAGTATTTCAGCCATATAGTAACTAACATAAGTTATAGTGAGTGAGTTTAGTTTTAAGCCGCTTTTTGCAATATTCCAGCCATATCGAGGCGGGGGACACCAGAAATGAGCCTCACACATTGTACCCATGTCGGGAATCGAACCCGTGTCTTCGGGTTGATGAGCGAATGCTTTAACCAGTAGGCTACCCCACCGCCCCAATGAGGCCTATAAAGGTTTCTGGTAGAAAGTAGACCACAAATACTATCACATTTGGCATGCAATTAATATTTATAGTTCATTTTTAAGACAAGTCTTTGATTCAGTGAGTGAATGTCTTAAGATTCTTAGTCACTAAAGTAACTAAAAGAAGTTATACATTCATGACGAAGGACACTAAAACAGGTAGAATACGATATATATAGATAAAAAACTAGCATATCAATGTAAAACTGTAGACAATACAACATATATAACAAGCTTTAGATCGCCAAGAACTGAAGGTAGATCGCCATATTAAGGACCATAGGAGACTTACGGTACTTGCTTCCTGCATGGACCCTAGCTGGATTTACACTGTAACTTCAGCCATTGGCGATTGTGCAACTGATTTACAAAACATATTGATCAACATTTTCCAAAGAATTCAATTTCGTCTTAAACAGTCAATGGTTAAATAACAACTAACAATATCAAAAAAAACCTTGATTGTTTTCACTCCGGAATATTTAACAACGAGGAGAGTTCTATGGATATACAACTTCTTTAATATAATATGAGCGACGTTTCGGTGTAGCTACCAACACCGTTATCAATCACACCAACTTCTAAATGACACTCAAACAAGCCAGGAATATTTATCCCTTGTGATGGAAAATCAACACAGTCAAACAGACTATGTTTGACCGTGATTCTTTCAGCACAGGGAATACAAACTAGAGGGTACGTATAATACGTATTCGGGTGTATATGGCGAATGGTCAGTAACACATTGTCGCATAATGATCTCTTCAAACCTGACTGACAACCCAAGTAGGTATTGATTGAATTCCCGATAGTTGGCTTAAATTTCATGGGGCTTATAGGGCACGTAAGTAGGTCAAGGCACTTCGCGAGTACTTCCGGTGACAACGTTTTCGAATGGTCTCATGGTTGTCAGTTGATAGTAAGGAACTGATAATCCTTGCAGGAATAACAAATTTCCGACATAACCATCCCCCAAATTAGCTAAATATTACGGCTGTCAACTGGTGTGACAGCCAAAGCAAGCTGTACACTTGGTCCGGTGTAGTAAAGTCATATTTGGAACCAGAACTGGTTCTTGAATATACGCTTGTCACCGGGAATCTGGTACCGGAAGTAAGCTGGGACCCTTTTCGCACATCGCAAGTAGGGACCCGCAAAGGGAACCGGGAACCGGTTTAGTTCCCAAAGTAGCGCC
The DNA here is from genome assembly GCF_003918875.1 of Haliotis rubra. Taxonomy (NCBI): domain Eukaryota; kingdom Metazoa; phylum Mollusca; class Gastropoda; order Lepetellida; family Haliotidae; genus Haliotis; species Haliotis rubra. The sequence goes on from NW_025765254.1 coordinate 24,500, forward strand.
TCACGAAACTTACAGGCCCTATTGATACATACTTGCGTGTCCCACGTCTTTTGTATTAGATCTGTAATGCAACATCTAAGGATTGGTTTAGAATCTGTGTAAGGGATGGGAAGAGGTGCCACAGATTTAGCTGCAGACATTTCTTCCAACGATAATGTTTTGGCCAGTAGCAAAAACGTTAAATGTTTCAATAATTTCAATTAAAAGTGGATGTTTAGAAGACATGTTTTAACAGCCCGAAGACATGTGAGAGAATCGACAAAGATGATGAACTGTGTATATTTAAGTTCTTTAAATATTCAAGAGCTGTGAACAAGTCTGTACCATATCGATGACTTTGTCCTCTTGTTTCAAGATCATGTCATGTTGTAAAGAGCTGGTTCATGAGGTGACAGAAAAACGCATACTGTTTTATAGAGCTGACTAAAACTAAATACAAAATTATCATCTTAAATCGACGCGCTCGGCATTAATCATGGCCATAACTCTGACAGTGTGAAAATATAATCAGGGAATTTACAAGCGTTCTCACGAATCTCCAACCGGAAAGTGACTACCTTGTAACAACTTAATGTACCAACGTTTCGTTATTTGCTGACATTTTATCAAACACATTATATCCAAATATAACCACTTCAATATATTCAAATTTAACCAAGTTCAAATCACATGATAAATCTATAAAAGTCAGTTTAAACTTATGTACAAAATCATTACCACACACAAACCACTCAAAAGCAAGTTTTCATATATACATTGTAACATCATAATGTCATCAATTTACAATTTAGATCACGGGCTGTGGCAATATTACTTAGAGATTAATAGTGGGGTCCAGAGAAGATCCTTTAGTTTCTTTGAAGAAACATACCTTGATTGAACGATTCAATAAGTACTGAATATGAGCATTTAAAGTGCAAATGTCATGCCAACGTCTATAATGTAACATACAAAATGTATTCCATGTTTTCCAATCGTCCACACAGACACAAATACAGTTCAGTTTTAAAAAATGATTTGAGTAACTATTGCCATCAAGCATGTTGGAGACACATCAATAGAAGAGAAAAAGTCTTCTATCATTTTTATACCATATTGCAATATATACGTGTCAGAATTTACAGAAAACCTTAGGAACAATATGAAGATTTCTTTCATGCACATATTGTTTACAACTACAGTAGCCAGTACTGAAGCGTAATGTCTAATCGGGGAAAAAACGTGAACACCGAACAATATCTTACCTCGCACATGAATGTCGCTTTCTGATTGGCTGAGCGCTCTTCTATTATTTTCAATGTACCCCGCTTACAAGCGAGTAACATTTCAATGTACACCGCTGTCAATGGCAACTCATTTGGTACTTCGTGGTAGTAATTCTTTATCTCGAATAACATTGAATCACGTATGATATACGGAAATTACCGATGTTTTGCGAATGCAAATCGATGGAAGGGAGATAGCTCTAAATCTGTTTTTCTTGTCTGCAAAATCTAGCGATGGCTACAAAAGATTTGTACCCGTGCTTCAAACAATTCAAAATTAATATTAAGGTGTTCGGTAAGATAAATACGTTGTTCACTGGTCCCTCGGGGCCCATGGGTTGATGTACCCTCGATGTTTGCAGAAATGGATGTGCAGTTAGTTTAAGTAGTTAGTTTAGTTATTTGTATTAGTCCATTTAGAATTAGTTTAGTTTTGAATAGTCATTGGGGTTTAATTATATCTTAAGGGGACGAATAAAGTTCTAAAAAACATATTCTTCTGTTGTTGTTACTGTGGTATGTGACAACTGGTCAGAACCTGGCCCAGTTGGAAGCTGCTTTACACGAGGAATGACGTAGACTGCCCCTTCAGAGGATCAGGAGGCTGACAGGGGGTATCATACAATCACCTGGATGTTACACTCGGTATTGACCTTGAATCGTGTAAGACACGCAACACATCAACATGTGATATTTTGAAAGTTCACATTCACCAATGAATTCAAAATTAAACAGTCCAGGGTCATACCTGTACAGACATGGTTCTGTATGAAAATTAGTGGGGCTGGGGGGTGGGGGGCGGTTTAAATGAGCAACTATAATCATAAAATCAACATGGATTCCACGTTCAGAAAAACATTGTAACGACGAGCAGTTTTAGGTTGAAAACCCATCCATGGAAAAATACAGGGGGCGCTTAATTATGCTATTTTAGTATACAAAAGTAAAATGAATAAATTTTGTTACTGAAGACATTGTATAAAGTACAAACATCAGTAATATTAGCATGTATATATGACATGGCATCCCCCCATAATGCTCCTTAATGCAAATGGAAAACTATCATATAATCTTAATATTGAGCTCAATGTATTAATTTCTGAGGTAACGTTGGATGTAACAGTTGCTGTCTGATGGTGGTTACAAGTCACCAATTCCATGTCGATTTTTGTTGTGTGTTTTGTGTGTTGTTTTACGCCAAACCCAGCAATATTCCAGCCATATGGCGGCGGTCTGTAAATAACCACTGACCAAACAGTGCAGTGATCAACAGCATTAGTGTCGATTTACGCAATTTGGATACGATTACATGTCAACCATGTCAGCGAGCCTGACCACCTGAATAACTAAGTCGCCTCTTACGAGAAGCATTGGTTGCTGAAGACAAATTCTGACAAAGTCTTCACAGGCGATTGCTGGTGTAGGATGTTTGTAACAGAGATTTTTCTTGCTGAATATACAGTGCTATAAACTATGTTTTCTCCACTAATGCTGTCAATGCCTCTTTACGGTGAGGTGAGGTGAGGTGGGTTTAACGTCATGCTTGAGAATATTTCGCTCATATCACGACGTGCATGCGTGTGTATGTGTATGTGTGGCTGCTTAATTTCTGAGGGCCAGGTTCTGACCAATTGTCACATACCACAGTAACAACAACAGAAGAATATGTTTTTAGAACTTTATTCGCCCCCTTAAGATATAATTAAACCCAAATGACTATTCAAAACTAAACTAATTCTAAATGGACTAATACAAATAACTAAACTAACTACTTAAACTAACTGCACATCCATTTCTGCAAACATCGAGGGTACATCAACCCATGGGCCCCGAGGGACCAGTGAACAACGTATTTATCTTACCGACCAACTTAATGTTAATTTTGAATTGTTTGAAGCACGGGTACAAATCTTTTTGTATCCATCGCTAGATTTTGCTGACAAGAAAAACAGATTTAGAGCTATCTCCCTTCCATCGATTTGCTTTCGCAAAACATCGGTAATTTCCGTACATCATACGTGATTCAATGTTATTCGAGATAAAGTATTACTACCACGAAGTACCAAATGAGTTGCCATTGACAGCGGTGTAAATTGAAATATTACTCGCTTGTAAGCGGGGTACATTGAAAATAATAGAAGAGCGCTCAGCCAATCAGAAAGCGACATTCATGTGTGAGGTAAGATAATGTTCGCTGTTAACGTTTTGTTCCCTATTAGACATTACGCTTCAGTACAGGCTACTGTAGTTGTGAACAATATGTGCATGAAAGAAATCTTGATATTGTTCCTCAGGTTTTGGGGCGGTAGGGTAGCCTAATGGTTCGAATCCCCACATGGGCACAATGTGTGAAGCCCATTTCTGGTGTCCCCCCACCGTGATGTTGCTGGAATATTGCTAAAAGCGGCGTAAAACCAAACTCAGTCAGTCAGTCAGTCCTAGGTTTTCTGTAAATTCTGAACTGTATATATTGCAATATGGTATAAAAATGATAGAAGACTTTTTCTCTTCTATTGATGTGTCTCCAACATGATTGATGGCAATAGTTACTCAAATCATTTTTTTAAAACTGAACTGCATTTGTGTGTGTGTGGACGATTGGAAAAAATGGAATACATTTTGTATGCTACATTGTAGACGTTGGCATGACATTTGCACTTTAAATGCTCATATTCAGTACTTATTGAATCGTTGGATCAAGGTATATTTCTTCAAAGGAACATAAGGCTCTTCTCTGGAACCCACAATTAATTTCTAAGTGATATTGTAACAGTTCGTGATCTAAATTGTAAATAGATGACATTATGATGTTACAATGTAAATATGAAAACTTGCTTTTGAGTGTAATTTTGTGTTGTAATGATTTTGTACATAAGTTTAAACTGACTTTTATAGATTTATCATGTGATTTGAACTTGGTTATATTTGAATATATTGAAGTGGTTATATTTGGATATAATGTGTTTGATAAAATGTTTGCAGATGACGAAACGTTGGTACATTAAGTAATAACAAGGTAGTCACTTTCCTGTTGGAGATTCGTCAGAACGCTTGTAAATTCCCTGATTATATTTTCACACTGTCAGAGTTATGGCCATGATTGATGCCGAGCGCGTCGATTTAAGATGATAATTTTGTATTTAGTTTTGGTCAGCTCTATAAAACAGTATGAGTTTTTCTGTCACCTCATGAACCAGCTCTATACAACATGACATGATCTTGAAACAAGAGGACAAAGTCATCGATATGGTACAGACTTGTTCAGAGCTCTAGAATATATAAAGAACCTACACAGTTCAACATCTTTATCGATTCTCTCACATGTCTTCGGGCTGTTAAAACATGTCTTCTAAACATCCACTTTTAATTGAAATTATTGAAACATTTAACGTTTTTGCTACTGGCCAAAACATTATCGTTGGAAGAAATGTCTGCAGCTAAATCTGTGGCACCTCTTCCCATCCCTTACACAGATTCTAAACCAATCTTTAGATGTTGCATTACAGATCTAATACAAAAGACGTGGGACACGCAAGTAGGTTTCAATAGGGCCCTTAAGTTTCGTGAGGCGCTACTTCGGGATCTAAGCTGGTTCCAGTTTCCCTTTGCGGGTTCCTACTTGCGATATGCGAAACGGGTCCCAGCTTACTTCCGGTATCAGATTCCCGGTGACAAGCGTATTTTCAAGAACCAGTTCTGGATCCAAATATGACTTAACTACATCGGACCAAGTGTACAGGCTTGCTTGGCTGTCACACCAGTTGACAGCCGTAATATTTAGCTAATTTGGGGATGGTTATGTCGGGAATTTGTTATTCCTTCAAAGATTATCAGTTCCTTACTATCCACTGACAACCATGAGACCATTCGAAAACGTTGTCACTCGCGAAGTGCCGTGACCCACTTACGTGCCCTATTAGCCCGATGAAATTTTAGCCAACTATCGGGAATTCAATAAATACCTACTTGGGTTGTCAGTCCAGGTTTGAAGAGATCATTATGCGACAATGTCTTATTGACCATTCGCCATATACACCCAAATAGTTATTATACGTACCATCTAGTTTGTATTCTCTGTGCTGAAAGAATCACGGTCAAACATAGTCTGTTTGACTGTGTTTATTTTCCATCACAAGGGATAAATATTCCTGGCTTGTTTGAGTGGCATTTAGAAGTTGGTGTGATGAACAACGAGGAGAGTTCTATGGATATACAACTTCTTTAATATGATATGAGCGACGTTTAGGTGTACCTACTAACGCTTAACATTTGCTTGATAACGGTGTTGGTAGCTACTAAGTTACTGTGTAAATCCAGCTAGGGTCCATGCAGGAAGCAAGTACCGTAAGTCTCCTATGGTCCTTAAATATTGCGATCTACCTTCAGTTCTTGGCGATCTAAAGCTTGTTATATATGTTGTATTGTCTATAGTTTTACATTGATATGCTAGTGTTGTATCTATATATATCGTATTCTACCTGGTTTAGTGGCCTTCGTCATGTAACTTCTTTTTGTTACTTTAGTGACTAAGAATCTTAAGACATTCACTCACTGAATCAAAGAACTGTCTTAAAAAATGAACTATAAATATTAATTGCATGCCAAATGTGATAGTATTTGTGGTCTACTTTCTACCAGAAACCTTTATAGGCCTCATTGGGGCGGTGGGGTAGCCTACTGGTTAAAGCATTCGCTCATCAACCCGAAGACACGGGTTCGATTCCCGACATGGGTACAATGTGTGAGGCCCATTTCTGGTGTCCCCCGCCTCGATTTTGCTGGAATATAGCAAAAAGCGGCTTAAAACTAAACTCACTCACTATAACTTCTGTTAGTTACTATACGGCTGAAATACTGGCGATGTGACTAAAAATCTTGTCACTCACTCACTCACTCACTTACTAAAGACTCAGCTATATCTATTGATTTCATGTCAAATGTAATAGTATTTTCTGTACTAGGTGTCACTATGTATAAGCCTCATAACTTTCATTTTAGATTTGATTGTTGATACCATTCAGAACTTATACTGAAAGGTTATATGATCTCTTATAGACGTCATTGCGTCTGTACCAGGTTGTATTTTCAGTAAAAGATATCTTATATATTATACAACTGCAGTTACTGTTAACAATTCTCTGTGATTCTATGCTTAGCATGTTTGACAAATTGTCTTTTACATATAACTTTGTATTCGGGAGTAAAGCTGATGCAACATCAAATTGTTCCAAACTGTTCCCCTTCATGTTACATTCCTGGTTGACAACGGTACAAGAGTTTGTATCGAAACGTCACACTCACGAAATAAAGAAGTTGTCATCTACAAAAGCCTAATGCTGCAACTTTTGTAGCACAAATATTTTTTTCTGCTACAATTCTCGTTGCTTCGAATATTTACTCGTTACTTCGAGTATTTTCTCGTAACTTCAATAATTTTCTCGCTACTTTGAGTTCTTTTCTCGGTACTTCAAGTTTCTATCAAAAACTTGAAATTTCAAATATTTTCTCGTTACTTCAAGTTTCTGTCAAAAACTTGAAATTCCGAGTATTTACTCGTTATTTCAATTAATTTTTCGTTGCTCCAATTAATTTCTCGTTGCTTCGAATATTTTCTCTTTGCTTCAAGATTCTGACAAAAATTAGAAATTTCGAATATTGTCTCGTTGCTTCGAATACTTTCTCGTTATTTCAAATATTTTTCGTTGCTTTGATTAATTTCTCGTTGCTTCAAGTTTCTGAAAGTTGAAGGAGGGCCAAGTATATAATTGGCTACTATCGAAAACCATGTCTACAATTAATTAATCCAGCTTACACCCACGACAATATGGGCAGCAAGAAGCCACACACATGTGTCACTATAACCCTATTAAATCGCTTAAAACTCAGAAAGACGAGTGGCCTGTGAAGTGACTAAGCAAGGTTACGACTAAAAGAGAAGTCATTAAACGAAACAGGATTCAAAACGTATAAATACTTAAGTCAATCCCGATATACATTTCAGTCGGCCCGGAAAGGTTTTTACAAATACTACATCAGAATTAGAACCTCTATCAAAAGTGCTAAGTCTCTGACTTGTCCCGGCCATCAACAACAACTTTAACATCGCACATGTATCCTGAAATGTACATATATCTAGTTATATCCACCTAAAACTTCTTCATGAAGTCTCAGATTGAAGAAATTTAAACGATCACGTTGCTCAAAGAGGGGCCCTTAGCCTCACTCTAAGCATGTCACAAGTCATCGGACCACAGTCATATGAATCCCTGTTTTCATATTTGTTTTGACTGTAGCGTTCCATGACAAATATCAAATCGAATCCCATCGAATGTTACCATTTAAAAGTATGCCAGAAACACAGGCGAACAACCTGCCTAATATAAGATAGTATTTTTGTGTTGATGTCTTTTAAACCCCTCTCACGTACGAATCATAGTACTATGTATCACTCACACTCCGATATGTTTGTCAACATATACATGTAGTATGGATACACTCAGTTCGTCCGTTGCGTCAGTTTTTAAAAGTAAAGAAAGAAAAGAAATCGCCCATGCAAACGAACCACATGAAATAATAGCGACAAAGCCCGTTCCATATCCATAAGAAATCTCTTAGAAAAGCAGAGTCGATAGTACACGTTCCGATTATATTATGAGCATTTGTTTTGGGTGTTGTTTGAGGGGGGGGGGTTAGTAGGGGATGGATGGTGTGTGTGTGTGTGTATGTCGGTTTGTTTCAAGTGTGTGGTTTTGTTTGTTGTTTAACGCAGCTTTCAGCAATATACCTGCCATATGACTGTAAAAATCGAGTCTAGACCAGACAATTCCTCGGTAGATATAATGACGGAGCATATGTTTATGAATCACTAGATATCAGGTGTTCTCGAAAGGTATGCGTATCCTGTCCCACCATATGGACATCCTAGGGTAATGTTCACCTAGGAACGATTAGGGAACGTATGGTACAAGTCTTAATAGGGAACTGCAATGTGTACCATTTGTCACTGACGCAACACATTCTGAGAATGTTGCTACTTCATGTGTTGCAAGTATCTTACCTTCACCGACCGCTTAGTGGTGGCAGATAAAGCAGTTGTCAGTTGGGTCAGGAAAGAAGAAGATATGGTTTTAAAGAACAAATCAACATCTCGCAAAGGGAAATGTGTGTGTGTGTGTGTGTGTGTGTGTGTGTGTGTGTGTGTGTGTGTGTGTGTGTGTGTGTGTGTGTGTGTGTGTGTGTGTGTGTGTGTGTGTGTGTGTGTGTGTGTGTGTGTGTGTGTGTGTGTGTGTGTGTGTGTGTTTCATAGACTATCCACTTTTTATTGACTCTATGTTTGGAATGGAGATGGAAAAGGGCTTCATTTTAACGGACCAATCATCTTTACATGTGACATTTTGTAACAATACAAACTGATATTTAGGCAGATCCAATACCATTCTATAGTTATACCATTCAATGCTGGTTACATGTGTGAGGTTTAATGTGCTTTTGGGAGCCCGGGCAAGGCCAAACACATATAATACTATTTTGATGATATAGAAAGGATGGCATCACTTTACGCAACGTGTTTGCTCCAAACACTACGCAGTAACTCTAGAAAATTAACATAGCGGTAAGAGCTTTAACCTATATTTAAACATGTCACATTTACACGCTGACATTAGCCAATATCCACTTTGCATTAACATAAACGGCCTGTGCTGATTCAGCATGAGGTAATAATGGTTAATTAGGGAACCTCAATATTTCAATTAAGTAAAAAAATTGAGTCAAAACACTGTCACTTCCTGCCCAGGGCGTCACACTCTAAGAGAAGCAAGTAACCTTCTCACATAGACATATCAAGGAAAACACATAACAACAAGACGGTGATTTTTCTACGTGACTCTCAGTATGTAGTCATAGTTTTCTTTTTAAAATATTTTCAACATATTTAAGAAAGTTTAAATTATCTGAATCTGATTTGTACAATTTTGCTTACATGCTTCATGTAGCTGTGGTCAGTTTGAGGGAATCTGACAAGATCGAGAGCTGGAGAGTGGGTGTTTGTATTCACTACTGGTTCAAAAAATGAATGAGGCTATGATAACACAGTTTCACAGATGGATTTTTCAGCATCAAAGACAAGAGTCAGAGGAGACAAACTTTTAAGCAATTTGAAGAAATTGGACACAGCCAAGTTGACTTTCTGTATACAAGTTACGTTTAAACCGAAATATAATATATTTTAATGATTGCTAAAAGGGCACTGCTTCGAGAACGTACTTTGGCACGAAATCACAACAGTTACGTAAAAGGGTAATATGACATATTTTTGTGGTGCTGTAAGGTTCTTAAAATTAGGCCAAACATTCAAAAATCTAAAGTTGGAAAACATCTACAGCAGAAACGTGTCTTAGATTGTGAGTAGTAGTGTTTCAAACTTTACTTATCCGATAAGTAATCGCACGTAACTGCTGTAGATTTTACACACTTCCTAATTTTTAATGGATCTTTCGCGTTATCTACACCAATATGTCTATGGGGCCTTTTAAAATGTTTAATATGCCAAACAAGAATGTGTGGACAATATCACGATGTTTATTTCTTTACCATGTCTCTGGACCCAGTCTGAATATTAATTGTACGTGCAGTCGAGACTCGCGTCAATTCTGAATTTTCGCAAAACCGATCGAACACTGATGTAAACAACTACTGTCTTAGTCCATGTAAAGTGTGAAAATGACTTAAAACGTTTTGTTTTGAAGCCAGTTTCCGACCACAGATGAGACATTCAAATTTGACATCGTGTATTTGGACGGTATTTCCCTTCTTTTCATGATGGAATCGGTAAATCTACCTCCCGTGAGTCGGGTGCATCCGCCATTTTGGAACGATGGCTGGTACCGGATGATCTCGTCGATCGTGATTTTTTTTAAAAGTATGTATTAAAAACTATATAAATGATACAATAAATCTTATGGAGCTTTTTAAAAACTGTATTGAGTCGTATTTGCTTCTTTAGATATGTTATTTATTTTGAAGAGACAAAAACCCAACTCAACTGATTAACGTGTCTTGGCATTGGTTCAATTATGACATCGAAAGAAAGAGCACCTCTAATTGGCTGGAAGCGATTTTGGCGCTTTTCTAAAATCTGAACATGGCGGTACCGAACATGACTGCGTCTATGGACGACACTGATCGTGTGAACTTCCAAAGTTGTCTTCTCTTTTGGTACGATGGAAAAATCTCTGACAATTTCTTCACCAACCAGGAAAGAAGTTTAGGCAAAGTTCTGTGTCAAACTACCGCGCCGTCGTTGTGGGAATCAAAGGTAAATGATCAAAGTTTAAGTTAAAAATATTTGCTTCTGTGTTGAAAAATCGTGTGAGCCTGTCACATTTGTCAATATTTTGATAAAATCACATCTTCAGCTTGTATAATTCAGTCTTAAAACCCGAGAAGATTCGGGTTAGAACTGGCCTTCAGTAACCCATGCTTGTCGTAAGGGGCGACCTACGGGATCGGGTGGTCACACTCGCTGACATGGTTAACAGACAGCCGCCATATAGCTGCAATATTGCTGAGTGCGGTTTAAACCTCCAAGTTCTGTATTCCTGTGATGATACTTTTGTGATTGCTTGTATTTGTGGTTTTAAAATTGATGTGACAATACCAAAGATATAACTTCATTATCCGGGAAGAAATTCTTTGTGCATCCTTCGTCTAAAATAAATTCTTTGATTTCAGCGAATTCTGTTCTTCAGAAATTGGGATTTAATGTCGATCTTTGTGGCAGTAGAGAAAGGTGTTTTGCAGAAAAGGACCAAAACGTTTTCAATATCAGGAATGTGATGTGCTTTGTGTTGTATTTATTAACATTAAAGTTCCCAATGATTAGTAAAATATACTATAGCTCTATGACAAAATTAATTACTATGACTCTGTGTGACGAAAGTATCAACAGACTTGGACTCGACAGGAACCAAAGGTATTTATTTGTGTTCGAAAGGTATAATTTGTAGTGATGCACCAATGGATCAAATGATCAGATAATTTACCATTTGACAATCAAACTTTGATTATATATTTGAATAAATTCCAATCGATAATACTATACTGTTTTCAAGAATAACAAAGATTGGTGTACATGCAAGATTTGTAAATACCTCCAGGTAGGTCATAATACAGGAGGTCAAGGCTTTTTTTTAGCTTGCCAAGGGAGCCATTGTTTTCTTCTTTTGCAGGTAGTGGATAAAAATATTAGTTTTAGGGTGGATGCATATATTATTTAGACCCATGTTTAATAATATGTTGGAATATGCAAGCATTGATGAAGGTTTCGTAAAGGCATGTAGTATGTTATGAAGACATATTAAAAACAACTCCCAAGGTTGGAATTATCAATTAACCCCCTTGCCTTACGTCCATGTCCACTGGGTTTTTTTCTGTTGGGCAAGCAAATTTGTATATCACACTGTACCGGTGTCCATTTGACTTTCCAATGTTAATTATGTTGTTTATTTAAACCATCAGCAAGAAAACGGTCGGTATAGTGGAAAAATTATCAGGGCAAGTTACTTTACATGTGCCACTGTATCAGAGTACACAATCAATTTTAAAGTTATTTCTACCCCTGAATTCCTGATAAATATATCACATTGAAATCGAAACAAGCTGAGCAGACTGTGAAGAAACTGTCTGCTTCCCCACCACATATAATCGCATCACGAAAACATTCTGTATTTATGAAAGGCTCAATTCTTATTGAATTCACGAACATGGTTGGAAATGTATACATTTATTGATATTTGTCACATTCACTCTTAGATCTATAGTCGTTCTATTCTGATTCTACATGGAAGTCGACACATAGATATTGAGGTCTACTTTCTCAATTTTCGCACACACAAACAATTGGCAACATAAGTATCTAATCCATAAAAGTATCTTGGACATCAATGTACAACTTCTAAATGCCACTGAAAGACATCATAAGTATCTATGTCGAAACGTTGCATGTAAGTATTAAAGAAGTTGTTAGCCATAAAATTATCCTTGTCCATTCTTTGAATATGAACTAGTTAATGCCAGTACTACCACCCTTTATAATTTTGTTAGCATTGAAATGCTTAAAGTTTCTTACCATATGTCTTGTTATCTTCTATGCTTCCAGGTGATCCTGCCATCTCTGGAGGTTAAAAAGGGCACGGCTGTCGTTTAGTTCAACAGAAGGTAGCCGCGAACATAAAAAATTAAATTTTGTATTCTGCTTGAGCTGAAGAAGGCATTACAGTAATATTAAATGCACCTGGTATATCATTACCAGTATGCGCTGAAATTGGTTTTGAAATATTTCAAACACTTTTAGTGTCACAAGTATTTTATGGCAACTTATGTATGTATAGCATATTTTGTATCCTTGTTATATATTGTATATTGATAATGGATAGACCATACAGAATGTGTTTGTAAAATTTGTAAAAGACATATCGAGGATGAGTATCTTTTTATTTGTATTTGTAGTGCCTAAGAAGAAATTAGAACCAAATATATACCTGAATAATTTGCCCATCCTATATGTCACAAATTTGCAATATTGATGTGCAGAAACAATGAAACATGTAACAGGTTGGGGGTGGGGAACGTGGTCGTCAGGATATATTTTATGTCCCATCCCAACCGTCAATTTTGAAAGTTATGTAAAAAAGGATTAAAAGAAAATTCTAACAAATAAATAAAGTCAATGAATCTTTACTCACTGTTGTTGTTATTTATTTTATAGGTGGCAATAACAATTCAAGAATAGGCAACTGCAAGAGTGAATTAAACTTTTGCTAGTTTACCGGCTTGTTCGTTATAACAGTTCAGAGTACTGTAGATCTATTATTCCTATAACTTCCAAATTTCCAATTTCACAAGAATAACTACTGTGCGCAAAGGCAGAGCCAAGAATGCAGCACTGTAATTCAAATATAAAACTCTAATAAGCCCCAAAACACTAGAACTTATGTTGAGTCTGTTGTCTCTGTAACTGCTTTTGAAGGAGAGTATGCTATATGAGATGCCGTCATACTTCCGGTAATGCATGTAGCAGAGGCCACCGAATGCAAGAAGAATGCGATCTAACATCCAAATAAGATGTGACATTAAATTAAATGGATATAGTGTACCAACTGCAACCTCCAGGAACACGCCTGGGTAAGTACTTTTTTAATATTCATTTATATTTTAGCAGATTTAATGTATAAACAATCTCTGAATCAACAACACATGTTTTGATGACGTAATCGCCTGGTGATCGCGTGACAATTCGAGCATATCTCTGGAGTGAATCATAACCATTAAATCTTACGACAAAATACATTAATATAAACTTGTAACTACAATATACAATGTTTTTACATACAATACATGTATGTTATAAGATGTAATCATATCTTGAGAATGTCTTACAGTGGCATTCCCCTCCCCAAAAAAATAACGAGTCTACTATTCTTTTTGGAAAGCCTGCTATCAAGCAACTTTTGTGTAATTAGCAGTTGTTGTGTATTGACAATTCAACTTTCAACTCTATTATTTAGCATGAATTTTCATCATTATGTAAATAACTCTTCAAACTTACTTATACAGTACTCTCCCTAGTGTACTGTGATGTCACTTGCATTGTGACATCATAACTCAGTTATGACTTCATAGTCCTAACTGTCAGTTCACCTGATGAAGGGACCTGGAATGGTCTCGAAACGTTGTGAGAGAAATTACAAAGAAGTTAAATCCATAAAAATATCTTGGATGTCTTGAGAAGTTAATGAACATGATCTCATAACGTGATAAAAATGCAAAGTCCTCGATCATGTATAGAACAGTGATGTGGGCCTAAGACCACCCCACATCAGAAATAAACTTGACTTCAATAAGAATTAAATATTATTCTACTAAATTATACCCTGTCTTTTTATCTTTAGAGAGCATGGGGTTTAGATGTGAAATTCTGTGTCTTGTGTTGCAGAAAAAAGTTGCGTTCGTGAACTCTTCAGGAGGTCTTCATGAAGTCTTCATGAAATCTTCGTTAACTCTTCAGGTCTTCATGAACTCTTCAAGAAGTCTTCGTTAACACTTCAAGAAGTCTTCAAGAACTCTTCAGGAGGTCTTCATGAACTCTTCAGGAGGTCTTCATGAACTCTTCGTTAACTCTTCATGAAGTATTCATGAACTCTTCAGGAAGTCTTCATGAAGTGTTCATGAAATCTTCTTCATGAAGAATTCATGAACATTAAATGAGACATTTACTTCATGAAGACTTCATGAAGTTCCTTCATGAAGTTCCTTCATGAAGAGTTCATGAAGGAACTTCATGAAGAGTTCATGAACACTTCATGAAGGAACTTCATGAACTCTTCATGAAGGAACTTCATGAAGTCTCATTTAATGTTCATGAAGTATTCATGAAGTTTTCATGAAGACACTTCATGAAGAATTCATGAAGAATTCATGATCTTTCGAAGGGGTAATATAAGTCAGTGCTATACAGCTAAGGTATGGGAGTTACGAGCAGTTTAGTGCTAAGATTGCTTTCTTTAACGACACAATCATATCACTATTATGCTGCATGTTTATCCCACATCCTATGAACGATTAGTACAATTAAAGAAGTTTGACTTTACAAACCGCATACCACCACAGCAGTATTTCATTGTAAAGTTTTGGTTTTACGCCGCTTTTAGCAATATTCCAGCAACATCGCGGCAGGGGACACCAGAAATGGGCTTCACACATTATACCCATGTGGGGATTGGAACCCGGGTCCTTGGCGTGACGAGCCAACACTTTAACCACAAGGCTACCCCACCGCCCTTCATCATAATAACCAGTTTTAAGGTATGATCTGGAAACAAAGTCTACCTTTCATATTTTCTAAGTTCAACTTTCATCTTCAAAATACCAGTCAAGTGATAAGAGCAGTGTTCGAAATAGCCATTGGCCCGCTAGACTGTGGCTAGTAAATATCGAGT
The DNA here is from genome assembly GCF_003918875.1 of Haliotis rubra. Taxonomy (NCBI): domain Eukaryota; kingdom Metazoa; phylum Mollusca; class Gastropoda; order Lepetellida; family Haliotidae; genus Haliotis; species Haliotis rubra. Next base: position 39,762 of record NW_025765254.1, read on the forward strand.
CGGGACAGTACATCTCCACAGTCAAAGGTCCGACTGGCTGGCGAATTTTCACGGGGTCATTTTGTAAATATATCACTCTCTCCGACTTGTTCACTTACAATGCACTTTTAAGTCTAGCAAGATTATGGCCTGATAAAGAGGTTCATCATATTAGCAGTTTAATGATGAAACCTGTGTCATGCTGATAATATCTTATTCTCATCTATTTCTGTAATGTTGTGCTTAGTTTCTACATGCAAATTTCAGTCTAGTGAATTATCTTTTTGACTAGTAACTTTCAGGCATAGCTAGCCTGACTGGGTAGCAAAATTTGGGAACTATTTCGCACACTTGATAAGAGTGAAAAGAAGTAGATTAGTCTTAAAAATATAAGCCAGACAATCGGGCTTGGGGAGATGTTTTTCAGGCAGCCTGACATGAAAGTTGTCAGCCTCGGGCAGGTGGGCAGTGCGTTATTTCGATCACTGATGTTTATCCCATATCCTATGAATTACTAACGTTTAGTACAATTAGGGGTCAGATGCCACGACAGCAGTGGGTTGATATGAAGTAGACTTTATGTGATGGTCTCACAGCTAATGGTGATTGATATGAGGGCAAATACTCAGATGTGTCAAGTAATTAGTAGATAAACGACGGTGTTTTCAATCCAGAACTGTTTTACCTGTAGATTTGACAGTCCTAAATAGATTATGGAACTCTCAACACAGCTTGGGGTCAGTGATTACAATGTGTCAGTGTTATGTTTCTAGGATTTGGGTGACTTGAATTCTGTAATGGATAACAGGCCTGCCAAACTTATAACAGGCCTACAAAAACAATTGCTGGGTTGAGGATTTGTGAGCAGACCATTTTGGAACTAAAGAGTATACAAAGCATTTGGAAAATGAAGAGCAAGCAAAGCATTTGGGAACTGAAGAGAATGCAAAGCATTTGGAAACTGAAGAGAATGCAAAGCATTTGGAAACTGAAGAGGATGCAGAGCATTTGGAAACTGAAGAGAATGCAGAGCATTTGTAAACTGAAGAGAATGCAGAGCACTTGGAAACTGAAGAGAATGCAGAGCATTTGGAAACTGAAGAGAATGCAGAGCACTTGGAAACTGAAGAGAATGCAGAGCATTTGGAAACTGAAGAGAATACAAAGCATTTGGAAACTGAAGAGTATGCAGAGCATATGGAAACTGAAGAGTATGCAGAGTACATGGAAACTGAAGAGAATGCAGAGCACTTGGAAACTGAAGAGAATGCAAAGCATTTGGAAAATCGAAGAGAATGCAAAGCATTTGGAAACTGAAGAGAATGCAGAGCATTTGGAAACTGAAGAGAATGCAAAGCACTTGGAAACTGAAGAGAATGCAAAGCATTTGGAAAATCGAAGAGAATGCAAAGCATTTGGAAACTGAAGAGAATGCAAAGCATTTGGAAACTGAAGAGAATGCAGAAGCATTTGGAAACTGAAGAGAATGCAGAGCACTTGGAAAGCTGAAGAGAATGCAGAGCATTTGAAACTGAAGAGAATGCAGAGCATTTGGAAACTGAAGAGTATGCAGAGCATATGGAAACTGAAGAGAATGCAGAGCACTTGGAAACTGAAGAGTATGCAGAGCACTTGGAAACTGAAGAGAATGCAGAGCACTTGGAAACTGAAGAGAATGCAGAGCACTTGGAAACTGAAGAGAATGCAGAGCATTTGGAAACTGAAGAGAATGCAGAGCATTTGGAAACTGAAGAGAATGCAAAGCACTTGGAAACTGAAGAGAATGCAAAGCATTTGGAAAATCGAAGAGAATGCAAAGCATTTGGAAACTGAAGAGTATGCAAAGCATTTGGAAACTGAAGAGAATGCAGAGCACTTGGAAACTGAAGAGAATGCAAAGCATTTGGAAACTGAAGAGAATGCAGAGCACTTGGAAACTGAAGAGAATGCAGAGCATTTGGAAACTGAAGAGAATGCAGAGCATTTGGAAACTGAAGAGTATACAGAGCATATGGAAACTGAAGAGAATGCAGAGCACTTGGAAACTGAAGAGTATGCAGAGCACTTGGAAACTGAAGAGAATGCAGAGCACTTGGAAACTGAAGTGAATACAGAGCATTTGGAACATGAAGAGTATGCAGAGCATATGGAAACTGAAGAGTATGCAGAGTACATGGAAACTGAAGAGAATGCAGAGCACTTGGAAACTGAAGAGAATGCAGAGCACTTGGAAACTGAAGAGAATGCAGAGCAGTTTGGAAACTGAAGGGAATGCAGAGCAGTGGGAAACCGAGGAGCAAGCAGAGCATTTGGAACATGAAGAGTGAGTAGCTTTGCACATGCCTATGAGCAAAGGAATATTCCGAATACACAGTATAACTTCATGTGGCAATTCAGAAAATGAAACATAAAAGGAAGGGGGAAAACTTTCTTCATTATTCCAACTCAAACATATTACCTAGATCAGGGCAACGGTGGAGTCTCGTAGTTAAAGCTTTCACTCATCACAACGAAGACCTGAGTTCAACTCCCTGCATGGATACAATGTGTAAAGCTCATTTCTCGTGTTCCCGCATGATGTTGCTTGAATATTGCGAAAAGCGCCGCTATACACATTTCACTCAATATTATTTACATCATAGGGAAATTAGATTCACTGATGTCAAAGACCGAAGTTGTATTCCATTTGGCAGACTAGCTGCAATGATCAACAATAAGCCAAAAACAGCTTAGACAACTTAATCAACAGCAAAGGGTTCATTTCAATAGAGTCTCAACAGTTATCTCCCTTGAACAGCAACTGGTAAGTCTTCGGTAAAAGGAAAAAACAGATGGTTAAGATTCTGTGTAACCATGGTAACATACTCTCACAGTTCGACGACAGTGACCCCAGAGGAAATATTCTCAAGGACAAACAACATCATGCCTTTTCACCCTGGCAACGGTTTTATGTTAAAGTCAGCCATCGCCAACAGAAATCTCCAGTTAATGCCCATCTAATTTGCATGGATTAGTCCACAAGTTTAATTTTGTAATATTTTCTGAAACATCTGTCAGCACTTGGTGACGTGTGGTGAAATTGGGTTTAACGTCGTGCTTGAGAATATTTCGCTCACATGACGACGTGCATGCGTGTGTGTGTGTATGTGCGGCTGCTTGTACTAGCCCAGACTTAAGCTGGTTTTATAGTGCTAGCCCACTGGGATACCATGCCGCAGTGAAGCATGAATACCCCACTCAGACACATTATACTGACTCCGAGCCGACCAGTCCTTGCTGTACCCATTAATGCTGAACACCAGGCAGGGACCAACAAGTATCATATTTTAACGTCTTTTGGTATGACGCAGTCGAGGATCGAACCCGCGACTTTCCGCTCTCCGCTTTCCGCTCTCTCTTCATGCATGTCTAGGTTTGTTAGTTGAATGAATGAAGGAAACAAGAAAACTTGGCACCCAGAGAGAGACACTGAGAGTTTTTTGGTTTTACGCCGCTTATAGCAATATTCCAGCAATATCACGGCGGGGAACACCAGAAATGGGCTTCACACATTGTACCCATGTGGGGAATCGAACCCAGGCCTTTGGTGTGATGAGCGAACACTTTAACCACAAGGCTACCCCACCGCCCTACTGAGATGATATTAATTGATAATAATATAAAGGAAACACAAATGTTATCAGTAATTTTTACACCACAAAAATTATCAATCATGGTCACGGAAATTGCCGATCAATTTGGGTGAACCGGGTTGCGAAAAATGTATCGCTATATATCGCATTTTGAAGTTCGAATTGCAATATACCAGTTAACCAGTATTATCCCCCACCCCTACCCATATGGCTGGAATATTGCTGAGTTTAGGGATAAACGGACCAGTGAATTATCCAAATCAATCTGAGAAATACATGTGTAATTATACTATCCACTATCTCTGTATTTTACAAATATAACAGATCAATGCTCATGCTGTTGATCACTGGACTGATCATACTGCCATTATAATTGTTTTGCCATTCAATTGTTTTACTGCCATTCTTCTGAGTGTGGAAATTGTAATTACTTAGTAATTTGCATAGTGAGTGAGTTGAGTTTTACGAGACATATATTCCAGCTATATGGCGTCAGTCTGTAAATAATCGAGTCTGGACCAGACACTTCAGTGATCAACATCATGAGTATTGATCTGCGCAAATGGGATATAATGAAATGTGTCAACCAAGTCAGCAAACCTGTCCACTCGATCCCATTAGTCCCCTCTCAGTAAATTGTATAATGAAATTGTTAATTGTAGGACATTTCTTAATCATTTGTTTCATTTACAGATTTCTGGGTTAACTTTGTGTCTCTGGAAATCAACACACAACACAAAGAGCAACAACAACATTGCGTTTCTCCAGTTTGTGGTCCTCTATCAATCAAAAAAGAAGAAAAAGTAATATGTAGAGATGGTAGGCTGTTTCACATACAGGAGATGGTAGGCTCTCTCTCGTCTAAGAGACCACAGGCTGTCTCACGTACAAGAGACCACAAGCTGTCTCACGTACAAGAGACGGTAGGCTGTCTCACGTACAAGACACGGTAGGCTGTCTCACGTACAAGAGATGGTAAGCTGTCTCACGTACAAAACACGGTAGGGTGTCCAACATACAAGAAACGGTAGGCTGTCTCACGTACAAGACATGATAGGCTGTCTCACGTACAAGAGAAGGTAGGCTGTCTCACGTAAAAGAGACGGCAGGCTGTCTCACGTACAAAAGACGGTAGGCGTCTGACGTACACGTTACGTCTCTGACTGGTGATGAATGGTTTCAAATGACAGATATATTGAACATACCGGCTTATACCTGGATCTGTAGCCCTTTCCTTCTAAGTGACGATCCCAATCTTCAATCTTTTGTTTCCTCTTTTCTTCCTCTTTCTGTCACAAAAAATCAGGCAGTGAGTATGCTTTTATGCTGCTTTTAGCAATATTCCAGCAATATCACGGCGGGACACCCAAAATGGGCTTCACACTTAGTACCCATGTGGGGAATCGAGCCCGTGTCTTCGGCGTGACGAGCAAATGCTATATTTCGTGCTACTTCACACAATTTAGGAAATTGTTGCAAATTTAAAAAATGTAAAGTTTGAAACTTAAATTACAACGAAAAATGAACCCCACTTTCTATTTATTTGTCCATCATATAGCTTTCTCAGGCAAAGACTGACTGACTGACTGAGTTTGGTTTTACGTCGCTTTTAGCAATATTCCAGCAAATGGGCTTCACACATTGTACCCATGTGGGGATTCGAACCCGGGTTCTTGGCGTGATGAGCCAACGCTTTAACCGCTGGGCTACCCCACCACCACCCCAGGCAAAGATATTTAGCAAGCAAAAACATTTCAGTGTGTGACATTAAGTGACTGATTGTATTAAACTCAATGACTGAGACACAGACATTTGCATTCTTGACAGACACGAATGAAACAGATGTGCAATACAAATGTATAAAATGGATTTCACATGTTAGCACATGTTAAATTCGATCAATGACACTGTACCTATATTTGTACAAAACAGCCTGTGATCTACAAGTACAGATAATAACGTCTCCCAGGAGATTTGCGCAAGGCAAACAAGGGTAAAAAAACCATGAGCAACAATCAAAACAAAAGGCACAATGCCCTGGCATCCCTAGGTGTAATACAAAGCCCATACCTTTCTCTGTTTCTCTGCATATTCTTCTGCCTGGGCATTGAGCTGTTCCTGCATACGCTGTCGAGACTGTTCCATTGCCTCATGGCGGCTCTGAGCCACACCTACATCTGGAGTAAACATCAGTTCAAAAGTTTTACGACAGAGATACAAGACTTCTTGAACAGTAATCATCAGCGGATTCCCTACATGGGTACAATGTGTGGAGCCCATTTCTGGTGTCCCAGAATGATGATATTGCTGGGATATTGCTAAGATTGGCATAAAACCACACTCACCCATTTTAGTGGACATAATGTGGAGTGAGTGAGTTTAGTTTTATGCCACACTCCGCAACATTCCAGCCATATGGCGGCAGTCTGTAAATAATCGAGTGTGGACCAGACAATCCAGTGATCAACAGCATGAGCATCGATCTGCGCAATTGGGAACCGATGGCATGTGTCAACCAAGTCAGCGAAACTGACGACCCGATCCCGTTAGTCGCCTCTTACGACAAGCATAGTCACCTTTTATGGCAAGCACATGGGTTGCCGAAGACCTATTCTACCCCGGGTCTTCAGGGGTCTGACATAATGTGGATCCCCCTAAACGCAATCACCTTAATATCAGACTTTGGTACTTGCTACTGCAACACATATTGGTGCAACCACTACAGGTCACTTGACATTTGCTCATCCAGAGTATCAGTCAACAGATTATGAAATTACAGTCCAAATGCATAGTTTCATCACCCTTCTTCATAAGAACCATCATCACCACCATAAATTATGAATGGTCCCTAACACATTACAGTTCACCTTTGCTAAATCAAACATTTATATTAAAACAACATGATGAAGTTCTCATAACATTTATTTGATAATTTTAACTAAGATGACTTGTACAGGGCTTGGAACTAAAACTTGGTCTATGAAAAAAAATGTCAGCTTCTTGTAGCTCTCTTCCTCTCGAGACTTCTGCATCTTGTCCCATGATGCCTGGAACTTTTTCCGCAGGTAGAAAGGGAGTAGAACACCAGCAAGCAGGAACCAGCCGTAGGTCTGTATCACCTCCACACCTGAAACACATGCTCACAGACATCAGAATTTGTAGGGTGTGCGTGTGTGTGTGTGAGACACAACATAGTACAGGGCTCCAGATAAGGGCCGTATTGGCGTATGTACGGATATAAAATAAGCATTATACGGTAGGAAATAATTTAGAAAACATTGCAGATACGCACCACAGCAATGGTGTAGGTCTTAGAATCATTTACAGACGTATTTATCTGAAAAAGTATTGTTTCATTGTTTATTGACCTGTTTACACAAGAGTAGCAATGTTGTGGTGGATATATGAAACGAAACACAAGATTACTGATACTCCATTAAATTCCATTCAGTACTCTAAATGAACTTTTATTGTTTTCCAATACTCCTTTATTGAAAAAATAAGGAGTACGTACTCCTGATCATGAATATTTATCTGGAGCCCTGATAGTATAGACACGTTAATTCCCTCAGCAGGATGATAAAGGGATGTTTGCTAGTAAACATGGTAAAGATGTGTCAGTTCCTTAAGGATGATAGAGACAAGTTTGGTAGTAGGGCTGTGTATATACCAGTACAGTATCTCGCAATACGATTATCACGATATGGTTTGGGTTCTGCAATATATTGGGACATCCAGAGTTAGCTCCCTTTGAATTAGCTGCCCTTAACAAAATGTGCTCTGAAAGTGCCAAATAGACTTTTATTTCTGTTGGTTTCATGTAACATTTTACAAGTGGAAGTGTCTTTATAAGTGGCTCCAAAAGTGCCAAATATTCTACAGGCTGATTTAAGTTTTGTGGGTTTGAATGGTTTCATGTGTGACGTTTTGGAGGAATTAAGTGGCCGCAAATGGACCAATCTTTTAATAAAAGCAAGATTTATGGTTTGTCAAGATGTCAACTTCTTGTTGTGAATAGCACGATGTTTTGGAGTGTATGCTTGCTCCTTCATCAGGTCATGAAGAAGCAAGCATACACTCCGAAATGTCGTGTTATTCACGATAAAGAAGTTGACACTTATAAATCTTGCTTTTCTTATGCATTCAACTTCTACATGCCCTTCAAAGATTTGACCATTCTTTTATTTGGACTTATTAGTAGAACCTCTGGCTCTGAGTGACCATTTCACATTATTTTGTTATTTTTGTTTGTTTCATAATGGGACATATGTTATCAATTTATCATAAAGGCCAAAGTCTTATAAATCTTGTAGGACTGTATAATGACATTCTAGTCAAGGATCTTAGTTATTGGAGGTCACATGAAATTATAAGCTCAAGTAGTTCGCCTAAATCATGTTTTTGTTTCAGTTTGCAATAGTTCATGTTAACACATGTTCAAATTGGTGTTGAATCTGAATGAAACACTGACAAACAATACCAATTTACATACTGCATTGAAGAGCATCTGTTGAAGCAAACAACACTGACCATGAAAATCATGTTATACTATTACCTTTATCATTATGTTCGCAAAACGTTGTTGTAATACAATACTTCAATTAATCATTCTACATTAAGGCTCTATATCATTTTATATATCTGTAAACCACTGACATACAGCCATACACAATGGGGATGGGGAGCCTGATAGTGTGGTGTAACAGCAACTAAGAAGATGATGTCATACACAGAGAGCTATTATGAATTTTTTATGTACGCACTTGGACAGAAACCTTCCAGTCAGTATACCACAATATGTATTGCAATATCTCTTAAATTATTGCAATATATCGCAATATGAGAATCAGGGCAATATGCAGCCATATTTGGTATAAAAAATTTGTCAACTTAAAAGGATCATAAAAGGGTGTTTGCAAGTAAAACAGTATCAATTCATTTGGATCGTAAAGGGGTGTTTGCTGTAAAGATGTGTCAGATCCCTAAGGTGAGGTGAGGTGAAATTGGGTTTAACGTCGTGCTTGAGAATATTTCGCTTATATGACGACGTGCATGCGTGTGTATGTCTATGTGCGGCTGCTTGTACTAGCCCAGACTGAAGCTGGTTTTATAGCGCTAGCCCACTGAGATACCATGCCGCAGCAAAGCATGAATACCCACTCAGACACATTATGCTGCCTCCGAGCCGACCAGTCCATGTTGTACCCATTAATGCCAAGCGCCAGGCAAGAACCAACAAGTACCATATGTTAACGTATTTTGGTATGACGCGATCGGGGATCGAACCAGCGACCTTCCGATCTCCGGGCGGATGCTCTAACCACTACATCACGGAGGTGGTCTAGATCCCTACGGATGGTAAAGGGGTGTTTGCTAGTAAAATGGTGTCAGCTCCCTAAGACCCAGGGAGTGGGACTTAAGCCCAGTGTGGGCCAGGTTAGTAATGTTAAACGAGACAGTGGGAGTGCTATAGTGAAATAATTCCTCTAGTAAGACCAGGCCTGTTTCACTCCAACTAGTGCACCAAGAATAATTATCTTTCTGTAACGCATGATCTATATTTGAATGACCCTCCCTATGTTATATATAGCTCCAGATAAGATTTAGCTCATGTGGGTACTGTACCCACTGTATTTTTTTGGGAGTGGGTATTATGAATGTTGAGTGGGTATTTCAGTTTCCGTTCCCCACTGCTTTCAAATATGTGCGTATTTCAGTCATTTCACTCATTTCACTCACCTGAGTATTATGTCATTGAGTAAGTTTACTAAGCAGGTATGTTCTGCCTTATGTCATACCTAATCAAAACCAACTTAAATATAATGGAAATAATTTCATAAAAAAAATCACTCATCCTATACTGACAGTACAACACTAGTCCTATACTAACAGTACAACTTGATAGCAATCAATGTCTTTTTCATTACGCAAGCAATTTTCATAAATATATTCCGTACGCATTTGTTTTAAACTTTTTGCGTATCCAACATTTTAAATGAGTAATTGGTATGCAACAATTATATTTCAGTGTGTAACTGGAAATTTTCTTTGCGCATTTTACCCGGATACGCAGCTCATCTGGGCCTCTGTTATATACTCTTTTCAGGACTGTGTGTGTGTTTAGTTTTACACCACACCCAGCAATATTCCAGCTATATATGTTTGTAAATAATCGAGTCTGGACCAGACAATCCAGTGATCAACAGCATGAGCATCGATCTGCGCAATTGATAACCAATGACATGTGTCAACCAAGTCAGCGAGCCTGACCACCCGTTCCCGTTAGTCGCCTCTTACGACAAGCAACCCGCCTCTAACCCGGACCTTCATGGGTAACTTTTTTCAGGACCCATAGTGGAAGACAATGTATGATAAAGCACTTATATACATGTTTATTTCCTCCAGACCATCCCTAATTATGAGTAGTTTTGTTTTGTTGTTGTTTTTGTTGTTTTTTGTTTTTTGTTTTTTGTTTTTTTTTTGTTTTGTTTTGTTGTTTTGTTGTTGTTTTTTGGGGGGGTGTATTACCCTCCACAACAAAGCTGTCATTTTGGTGGATGACCACCCTCTCATCCCAATGCCCAGCCATTCCCCCGTCCTAGCCAAAGTACATGACAGGCAAAATGCTAGTCTGTCACACATAATATATTCAAGAAATCCCATGCAAGTCTTGGATGCGTTCATTACTGAGACGAGATGTTAGTCTAACAAAATACCTGTAGAAAACACGTTGCTGACTAAAGCTGGATTTTCATTTCGTAAAACCTCTGGATGAGGATTCCCATCTCCGCCAACATCTCCCATGGTGCGAGACCGTATTTGACCACGGTGCAGTCACTATCGACGCTGTTCACCTTATAATACGTGTTCTAGTAACATCGACAAACGAAAACACGAATCATCAAAACAAAACTCGGCACGTCACAGGAAGTTAACACAAACACACCTCACTTCAAGAGACATCTAAAGGGAGATAACTCGAGACCAAACTTGCTCATTTTGAGATGACTGAAATAATGAACCGAAAAACTGTAGGATTAGCACAATCTCCTCTTTTTATAATATATATGTGGTTCATGCCATTTAATAATAATTCACACGTAGAATGCGCTTAGGGGGAGATGCGCACACATCCCGAAACACACTTTTTGAAAAGCAAACATTTACTGTCAGCAACGCTGTTCGGACAGACTCGTCAGCAGCTAAATTTTGTATAGTAAATTGACAGTATATGATTTTGTTGAATTACGAACTACGCAGACGTATCCAGAGGTGCGTGTGTGTGCGTGTGCGTGTGCAGGGATGCCCATCAGTTATCAGACTTCCTTTTTTGGTGGAAGCTACAGGTGCGGTGGGGTAGCCTAGTGGTTAAAGCGTTGGCTCGTCACGCCGAAGACCCGGGTTCGATTCCCCACATGGGCACAATGTGTTAAGCCCATTTCTGGTGTCCCCCGCCGTGATATTGCTGGAATATTGCTTAAAGCGGCGTAAAACTAAACTCAGTCAGTCAGTCAGTCAGTGGTGGAAGCTACGGTAGCTGAGTGGATCGCAAACATTGTGTGCTGGCCATAAGACGCATCACTCTCACAGTGATGGACCCCATGTGTTCTATAATCTGTGTTTAATAGAACTTTGAGATTATGTTGTGGTCATTCCGTTTAAACAAATACTTTGAAAACTATATGCGTGTATATGCATGTCCGTATCCAGGGAGACTATATAAGTTGTAGAGTATCCCTGCCGTATCATAGCCACGATATGTTTTGCTGGTTTGTTGTTACGCCACACTCAGCAATACAGCAGCTATATAATATATGGCGGCGGTCTGTAAATAATCGAGTCTGGACCAAACAATCAAGTGATCAACAGCATGAGCATCGATCTGCGCAATTGGGAACCTATGACATGTGTCAACCATGTCAGCGAGCCTGACCACCCGATCCCGTTATAGTCGCCTCTTACAAGCATGGGTTACTGAAGACACATTCTAACCCGGACCTTCACGGGTCACATTTCAGGAAAGAATTAAAGTATTATTATCTTGTAGGAAAAGCCAGATATTGCCATGAATCAAAGTTCAATGAATCCGAAAGCAAATGGGCAATGTATGTAAAACCAGGGAGACTATATAAGGAGTTGTAGAGTATCCCTGGTAAAACTTGTAAGTGATTAGTTCAATGTTATGGTAGTGAATGCATGGTTATAAATGAGAGAGCAAGTGATATATCTTTGCTTATTTCTTTTATAGTTTTTATTTTATGTTTTTATTTGTTTATATTTTTTTTACTTATTTTTTTTACTTTTCTATTATTTCATTTCCTCATGTAGTTTAAAAGAATCTGTACTTTACTGAGTAAGTGTAACCCCAAACATAACATGTTACATTTGACCACTTTCTGAAAAACACTATTGATTGATTCCAACCAGTTTCTGTCCCTGTAGTGGTGCTATGCGACGGATGTTGTCAGTATGTCAGGATATCTATTGTAAATTAATTATTGTATTAAATCTAAACAGGAATCTGATGTGATTTTCTAATGAACTTGGAATGAAATTCCAAGCCAGACAGCCGGACTGGTAACTTTTAAAAATTACCAGTCCGCGGATACAATCCTGCCTGTCCGGTTTTCAACAATAAACTGGAGTTACACGTGTTGTGATTGGTTATCGTAACATGAACTGTCCAATCGTAAGTAGTTTAACATAATTTTCATAATACCTCAAACACCTCAAACTGACGACAACAGATAATGTCTGATATTATGAAATATTTACTGTTAGGGGTAAAAATATCTACCAGACCACCGGACAGGCTACTTTTGAAATTTGACCGTCCGAGATGAAAATAAACTGTTCCGGACGGTCGGGCAGGCGGGAAATTTTAAACGCTGCTTATAACACACCAGAAATGGGTTTCCCACAATGCGACCACGTGGGGAATGAACTCGGGTATTCCGCGTGACGAGCGAACGCTTTAACCACAAGGATGCCCCTTCCGGTCAGTTTACTTCCCGAGAAGATCCGGATTAGAAGTGCTCTTCAGCAACCCATGCTGATCTTAAGAGTCGACAAACAGACATGTATTCGCATCCCTATTGCGAAGATCGATGCTCATGCTGTTGATCACTGGATTGTCTGGTCCAGACTCGATTATTTACAGATCGCCGCCATATAGCTGGAATATCGCTGAGTGCGGGTCTACACACCAACCAACCAACCAGTATATTTATTGAGAGCTTTTTATGCCTTTGTCAAACACACACCATCTGTTACGTTTGTAAGGACCCTCCAACATGAAAGCATTGATTAATGTTCACGTTTTCATTGCACGCAATATACCACAACTCCAGTCAAGGTAGTTGACGTATATGTATTAAGGTAAGCAAATGTATTTAAACTTATCTTTAGTGAAGATTTAAATTTTCCCACTTCATCACAAAATATTTATTCTGTTTACTTAACTCTGCATTTTATTAGGACTTTAATTTGAGTGAAGAGATGGGGGATAAAAGTTGTTGTTCCAGATGTTGTCATATGTATTGCGTAATATTTGGGCTCCAAGTGACACATGTAATATTTCATTTCATAATAAGCAAAGTTATTAATAAGCGAAAGAACAATAATCAAAATATTTGTAAGATGTCTCTCGTTATAGTTATAAAAGTGACTGGATGTTTGCGTGTTTTCATTTACGTTTGTACCCGTGAAACATCCCAATTTATTCTTAACCAAAAGAGATATTGTGTTTTGCTGGTTGGCCAGTCATGTTGGCATCAGTGTCAATTGTGATGCCGATTCCGCGGCAAAAGCTGCTCTGAATAAGTCCACTACAAACAAAAACTTCCCGTATTCTGATCTCCGACCCTCCATTAGACAGTATGTGAATGATCATTGGCAAAAAAACTGGAACACTAAAGTTTTAAATAAGCTCCACGCCATCAGGCCATGGGTTAGAGGTTATAACTATTCTGGCCTCTCTCGACATGATGAAGTTGTGTTGAGCGGTGTCGCATTAGGTATATCCAGTCATTTTACACAATCATTTTTTATTTTAAAAGGTGAAGATACACATTTCTGCAGTCTTCGCAATACATAGATAACAATCAAGCAAATTTTGCTTGAATGTGTTGATTTTGCATTTATCAAACATAATTTTTATGATTATGTTCATACCTTATCTGAAATTTATCTGAAAAATTTCTAACCATTTAATTTTAGTTAAAATAAATCAATCTATATGACCCAAAATATAATTTTATCTCAATGGTCCGGTTTTACCCTTGGATATGATTTGCCTTTGAATTTAGTGATTTTCAACATGATTCTTATCATGATGCCTCATATCTTGTAATACAAGAATAGCTGCAAATTTACTGACGTTAAACAACTTTCACTCACTCTTAAAGCAGAACAATAACGTCTTCAGTGTAACGTCATATATATACTCTGAGCTTATATCATTGACTTTCGTAACATTCTGCTTACATATGAATTACCCGTCAAGGTCCGGGTTAGAATGAACCTGCAGTAACCCATGCTTGTCGTAAGAGGCGACTAACGGGATCGGGTGGTCAGGCTCGCTGGCTTGGTTGACACATGACATCGGTTATCAATTGCGCAGATCGATGCTCATGCTGTTGATCACTGGGTTATCCGGACTCGATTATTTACAGACCGCCGCCATATAGCTTGAATATTGCTGAGTGTGGCGTAAGACTAAACTCACTCACTCACTACTTATCCACTTCAGATACTGTAACGGCTGTGTGATCTGCCCTCGCCCATCAGGAGCTGGTGAACCCTCTTTTCTCTCCGTGCACAAATACGGGGATATCTCTTCAAGGAACAACATCACAGTGTGGTATCCCAAGAAGAAACGGAACAACATAACACGATGTCGTAAACCCTTTGAGAACAATTACAGAAATTTGACACAATTGATCTGGAACATTGAGCTTTGTCGTATTTTTGGAATTGACAAATTCATCTTCTATCTTGGCTCTCAATCAAACGGTGTTGAGAGTGTACTCAAAGAGTATGAAGCTGAAGGTATTGTTGACAGGGAAATTGTACTTTGCCTGCAAGTCCGATCCAGAAATACATACGAGGGTATAAGCACACTTCATGACTGTCGTCCCTCCCAAATAGGATCGGCGAAATATGTCATTTAGCATGATTTTGATGAAATCGTTGTTACAAGGAAGCATAAGAGTCTTGTTGAACTGGCAGATGAGCTAATGAACAAATCAACTAATGGCCAAGAAGCAACTGGAGCTCTTCTCTTCCGAAACGTGTATTATCCTCTATTCGCAAATAAGACAACAGTCGACTTTCCTCTGAAACAACACGCATTTCGATATGATATCCATCCCTTACTATATTCGATGAGAGAAATAGCAAGCCCGGTATCAAAGAAACAAATCATGATGGTTATTGTGTTTTGAACAGTCTTTGTTTCGACATCTCTCCAGCATAGCCTCTGCAAGGAGCTGAGAGTAACTTATGCAGGAAGAAGTCCTGGGAAACAGAATCAGTGAAGTGTTCCTGTTCCTGTGAGTGTCCATTACGTCATAAGATAAGCCAAGTTACCGACCACACGTAGTGAGCGAGTCCATGGCTCTTTTACATCATTACCGCAACCTGGAACAGGAACACTTCACTGATTCTGTTTCCCAGGACTTCTTCCTGCACAAGTACTCTCAGCTCCTTGCAGAGGCTATGCTGAAGAGATGTGGAAACAAAGACTGTTAAAAACACAATAACCATCATGACTTGTTTCGTCCACACGCCAAATATGGACATTTCCACTCAATTGCAAATGAAGATCCGGTAATTAATTGCCTTCAGCCACCCATGCTTGTTCTAAGAGGCTCGCTGACTTGGTTGTATCTCCCAGATGCGTACATCGATGCTCATGCTGTTCATCGTTGGATTGTCTGGTCCAGATTTCGATTATATACAGACTGCTGCCATATAGCTGGAATATTGCCTCCCGTTCATTATGGGTTGCTGAAGAAATCTTCTCACCCGGATCTTCACGGGTATTTTTTTAAGATGGGTAAGAGCACTTGAAACATGTAGACATATATACATCATTAAAGTCCACAGATTACATGCTGTCAAGTATAATGTTCCCAAATCGAAGTAATGATAAGACGGTTAAAACGAACTGATAAAGCCAGTTCCACGTGACAAGCTCTCGGACCTACGACGTCGGTTAGGTTAGTGAGTGAGTGATTTAGGATTTTTATTCACATCGGCAGCATTTGAGCCATATCGTGCTACGACGACAGGATTATATGTCATGACTTACTTCAGCTAAGTCATGACGAAACAAAATTACACATTAATACTGACTGACTGAGTTTGGTTTTACGCCGCTTTTAGCAATATTCCAGCAACATCACGGCGGTACACATTAATAACAGTGAGTGATTGAATCAAGATTTATCGTCACATAGGCAGTATTCCAGCCTTATAGTGACTAAAACAAGTCATACAATCATCGCACATAAACTGAGCTTATAAAATCCTGTTTTCAATCTACATTTAACACAACCAGAAAATCACAGATACAGATGTAAAACTAGCATGTAAAAATGAAACTACTGACAATACAACATCTAACAAGCTACCCATTGTCAACAACAATTACGATAGAATACCATACTGAGGTCCAGCAACATGAAGTTAGAAACGGATTCGGGATTGGGGATTCGAATCCCAAATCTGATTTTCTTTTCATATTCGGGATTCGAATCCCGAATCTGAATTTTCATTCATATTCGGGGGTTTTCTTTTGCACATTCGGCACTCGGCATTGGGAATTCGGTATTTGGTATTTGAACACCTATTATGCATTTCTTCAACACATCTGGAATTCGGAACTTCAGCGTCCTTGTAACTATACTCTTTGCACCTTCATCTGTCAAGCCTATCTATCCTCGACGTTGCCGTGCAGATAGTCATCGGTCCTGAAGCTCTTCCCTACTTGCAGGCGTCAACCCTCGATCACGATCGAGCAAAGACGAACAATGTCAATATTCATTATTTCACCCCCCTTCTAATGTACTAGGTGCTCGTTGTATACCTGGGTAACTTAAAAACATAAACAACCAAACTACAGTTTCCGATATTTGAACCTCAAATCTGAGTTTTTTTAACATTCGGGTTTCGGGATTTGAATCCTGAATCTGATTTTTTTCATATTCGGGTTTTTTCTTTTGCACATTCGACGTCCTTGTAACTATACTCTTTGCACCTTAATCTTATCTATCGTTGACGTTGCCGTGCACCCTCGGAGATAGTGAACGGTCCTGAAGCTCTTACCTGATTGCAGGCATCAACCCTCGATGACGATCGAAAGACGAACAATGTCAATATTCATTATTCCACCCCCCTTCCAATGTACAAGTAGCTCGTTGTATACCTGGGTAACTTAACTTTTCTTAACTGGAATCCCGAATATGAAAAAAATATTCAGATTCGGGATTCAAATCTCGAAACCCAAATGTTGAAAAAACTCAGATGGGAAGTGACTGGTCCTGAGCAGCAAAAAGAAAGCATTTCCCATTTAAGACCAGCAGACTTCATCCAGGCGAAGGAGTCGGTTGGATTGCTATTCTGTTCCACACATTGCATGTACACACGATGCAATGGTTTCTCAGAAAGTTTCTCTACAAATGACCGACTCTTGGCAAACTTGGTGAAGGACTTCACCTGGATTACTTCCATCGCTGTACCATCCAGTAGAACATCGCCCTCAGCAAAATCAACCTCAACTTTCAGATTCTGTCCAACATGCTGGGCACGCTTAAAATAGCTGTGAAATGCCTCACTTCCATCATGAGTCTTGACATGCATCACCAGAGGATCACCCGATACATAAATATGTGCAAAAGTACACACTAAAATTCTATCATGAAGAGCCTCCACATTAATCAAACCCGGACCTCCAGAATTTATTGGCATGTATAAACGATTAAGAAAGGATCGAGGGTGGTGGGCTGTTATCAGACATGATCCTTCTGGTCTGGCAGTCAAGACTGTGGATAATAATAATAATAATAATAATGTCTATTTATATTGAGCTGGGTTCCATCCACAGAGGTGCATGCTCAAGGCGCTTCAATAGTCACAGATGAGAAGTTCACGGGAGGAGATAGTTCGTGGGGATAGAACTTTCTAAAGAGTCTTGTTTCGTCATTATTACCTTTATTATTGATACAATTTAAAAACGGGATATAGAGCACTAGAAGCTGAAGTTAATGCTTAGTATTAGCAATAACTTAAACACTTCTCTGGGATGAATATAGACGTTGGAGTACTAAGTTAAGATAAGATATATGGATGAACAACTTCTTTCCTTCCTGTAGATTCCAACACACTTATCAAGCAGGTGCTGCAAAGAGTAGTGTAGGGAGGGTATATACAAATACGAAGTTGCACCTATTATTAAATGCAAACATTGTACAACGCTTTACCTGCAGATCATGGTATCAAAATACCGCATGCAACACATCATCAAACTTTGTATGTATTTTATTTCACACTGTGGCCTTTTACATTTGACCCAATAACAAATCTAATTAAAAATTATTATTTCCTTGGGCCTCACTCTTCTTAATGCCATTTATTCTGACAGCAGTGGAGTCGGGTGATATTTTGACTGCACGAGATGAGTAATCTATCCACTGATCTACCGATTTTATCGAGAAAAAGGATCTTTGGTTGCAGATACAGCCAGGCATTAGTAGAGTGTTTGCATAGTGCCATAGTACCAGCAGTCATCTCTTGCACTAGTTTTCTCCATACAGTAACATTCTGGTATTAATACCATTTTGTAACGTCTTGTTTGTAGAAAATCGTACATTGTTTTACATGTAAACATTCAGCTTGTCAGGTAGGACACGTTGCCTTCATGGTAGACAATCCTGATAGGACAGATCCAGCTGTAAAACCTACTCTTTCAGACAATAAATATTACCACATTTGGAATGTGTTTCTAAATGTGACTTCTACAGGTTCCACTCAAATGACAGCACGTAGTATCAGTTTCACCTTGGTATATTGATTGGTAGTAACGTGACATATCCACGCCTTTCAGTCTCTGATTTGATGTTCTCTGAACAATAACTCCAGAAGTCGCGCGAGCAACATCTATTTAAGTACTATTCCTCGGAAATCAGAATGGGGATTCAAGATTATTTCTGGACAGCCTCCTTTGCGTTTATAGCCTTCATGGCATTGGAATTTTCAAGCTGCAAGCTACAGACAAACGACGTATCGACAGGTGTAATTGCTTCGTTTCAGAACATTGGCATCAAGTTATGTCAACTAAGATGTACTGAATATGGTTCATGTGTAAATATTGAATATAACAGTGAAACTTTAGTCTGCCGTCTTTTAAGCACGAAAGCAGACAAACCCGAAGAAGGATTCGTTGTTCGAGCTAAAGTGAGTATCCTGTTGTTAGTGTCCTTTATGTTATATTAGTTAGAATTCATCTCCAGCAACCCAAGTGTGTTGTTTAACGCCGCACTCAGCGATATTCCGGTTGTCTGTAAAATATCGAATCTGGACCAGACAATCCAGTGATGAACATCACGAACATCGATCTACGTGAGGTGAGGTGAAATTGGGTTTAACGTCGTAGTTAAGAATATTTCGCTCATATGACGACGTGCATGCGTGTGACAAGCTGAATGTTTACATGTATGTGCGGCTGCTTGTACTAGCCAAGACTGAAGCTGGTTTAAAAGTGCTAGCCCACTGAGATACCATGCCGCAGTGAAGCATGAATACCCATTCAGACACATTATACTGTCTCCGAGCCGACCAGTCCTTGTACCCATTAATGCCGAGCGCCAGTCAGGAACCAACAAGTACCATATTTTAACGTCTTTTGGTATGACGCAGTCGGGGATCGAACCCGCGACCTTCCGTTCTCCGGGCGGTCGCTCTAACCACTACACCACGGAAGCGGTCTTGATCTACGTAATTTGGATACGATGACATATGTCAACCAGGTCAGCGAACCTAACAACCCGAATCCGCTAGTGGCCTCTTACGAGAAGCATGGGTTACTGAAGATGTCATTTAGAAATGTGTGTGTGAATGAAACATATATGTGATCTTCACGTCATAGACGGTCACAGCATAGCAAGGTTATGTTCATCTTGGTGTGATCCAGGATGAGTGAGTGAGTTTAGTTTTACGTCACTGTTAGTAACATTTCAGCAACATCTGGACTGGGGACACCAGCAATGGCCGTCACACATTTTACCCATGTGGGGAATTGTACCCGGGTCTTCCGTGTAACGAGTGAGTGAGTGAGTATGGTTTTACGCCGCTTTCAGCAATATTCCAGCAATATCACGGCGGGGGACACCAGAAATGTGCTTCACATATTGTACCCATGTGGGTCATCGAACCTGGGTCTTCGGCGTGACGAGCGAACGCTTTAACCACTGAGCTACCCCACCTCCCCTTTCCGTGTAACGAGCGGACGCTTTAACCACTAGGCTGCACCACCTCCCCCGGGCTTGTATTTGTCCTCTAACGGTAATACTGGTAAAGTTATGTATATGTGATACAAAATTGACTGATAAGAAAACGCCTTAGTCAGACCATCTGAGACCAGCATCTGGAACATGTTTGCTGTAAATATTGAAAATAAATTAAAAGCACAATGTCATGCATTTTCGACAATATTGTGGTCTATATTTTATTATACTGGGGGCATATGCACTCACTTTAGCTTCCCATGCATACAATAAACAACTTCGAGGCGAACAGCTTCCAAAACAGATAACTCTTGACATTTATGGAATGTAAACGATTGCTCCGTACATCAAAAACTGTCGCACGCGGTGTTGTCGGTGTCTGCTGAACTGGCCTCAACCATAACACACAAGATCGGTTATAGGATATTCGTAAAAAGCGCTCCAAGGGACATAACTCTATGGGTTTGGCTCGTCACGCCGAAGACATGGGAGCCGATTCCCAACAAAGGAGCAATTACAGTCACCCTATGAACATCTCAACATTTAGTCACCTCAGCATTGTAGTCACTTCACAATTATTAGTCACCTCATCAACATAATCATCTTCACTTCTGGAAAATATCACGAAACACTATTATAAGGGTAATGCTATTTTTGAGGGCATTATCATTTGCAGAAGCCCGAGGTCTTCCATTAACTGTTGAAAAAGACCGAGTGCTTATGCAAGTGATAATGCCCTCAAAAATAGCATTACCGTTATTATTGCTAAAATACATGGAATTTGTGTTGAAAGGAAAAAGGAAACAATGAAGGAATTTGACTGTAAGTTTACCCAAATCAACTTCTGACGGGGTTGACTGCCCGAATGCAATTACGTCATCGAACAATTCAAGTGACGTCACAAAAGAAAGTGACGATATTCGACCTTGGCCTTTGACAAGAGCATAGCCTGCAAACATGTCAAACTATGTCAGTGTTCGGTTTTGGTCCATCAACAGCCTTAATAGTGCAATTGTTAAGGTTAACACCAACAAGAAAGACAATATTATCGCTATTTAAAGCGGGAATTCGGGTTGCTTTGAATCGTTTGACCCAGAATATCTGCCAGTCGAAAGCCAATTAATGTCGAATGAACCGTAAGCCCACGCACCCACTATAACGTCACTTGACAACAGAACTGATAGTGGCCCGTCGTTAAGGTTGAGCAGTCCAATATCATTTTCAGCGGCCCGCAAATTTCTGATAATGTATTTTAGCTATAAGTAATAAATGTATGTATATCCTTAGGTCCCTGAGGGAACATGTGCCATCGGTTCTTGCAAGCAGCAGAGATGTTTGGAAACTCGGTCTGGAATGGCAGTGTGTGTCCAAGGTAATGTCCACAATTTGTTACACTGTCAAAGATATATATTTGATTACTCACCCGTTGAAGATGTCACTGTTTATTAAATCTACAATGCTATTACACATAGCAGGATCTATTTGCACTCGGTCACATGACCGAGCATACGCGTGACCCAGTTGTGCGGACGTAATGCACTCGTTGAATTCTTAGGAAAGAAGCTTCATCTGTTCTTTTCTCGGTTGCGTGTTATGATATGTTAGTTGAAGTCATTTGTTACCACCGCATCAAATAGAGTGAGTGAGTGAGTGAGTTTAGTTTTATGCCGCATTCAGCAATATTCCAGCTATATGGCTGCGGTCTTTAAATAATCGAGTCTGGACCAGACAATCCAGTGATCAAAATCATGAACATCGATCATTGGGAATCGATGACATGTGTTAACCAAGTCAGCGAGCCTGACCACCCGATCCCGTTAGTCGCCTCTTACGACAAGCATAGTCGCCTTTTGTGGTAAGCGTGGATTGCTGAAGACCTATTCTACCCCGGATCTTCATGGGTACACTAAATAGACTAATGGTGACAATCACAAATGAAATGTATTCATACGCGTGAACCCTGTTAAGACGGCGTAGTGCACTCGTTCTATAAGTTAAATACTGAGATATTATTTGGCTAATAATGGGTGATTAATAAATAAAATACTAACAAAAAATCTCAACTGTAATACCATACATATGAAATTCGTAAAATTCGTAAGATTGCTTTCGCTCGTTAGACACCAATCATTCACTCGTTTCATAAATATGATATTACACTGGACATCGTTTAGTATTCTCTATATCTCATGCAACTGTCTTACCATAGTTGTCCGGAACTCGGAACGGGGACTATGTATTCAGCATCGCCCGCTACGTACGTACCGATTCTTCTTAACGCGATATCTCATGAAATGTTGTACCCAATGTCTTCAAGTTTGGTGACATTGTGTGATTACGCAGACATCAGTTGATCATTTTCAAGGTCACATGTTTGACTTTGATCCGTTTTTGTGGAGTCTGCTACCCTTTTCACTGACTGACTGACTGACGAGTTTGGTTTTACGCCGCTTTTAGCAATATTCCAGCAACATCACGGCGGGGGATACCAGAAATGGGCTTCACACATTGTACCCATGTGGGGATTCGAACCCGGGTCTTCGGCGTGACGAGCCAACGCTTTAACCATTAGGCTACCCCACCGCCCCCTTTTCACTGACGATTTATATTCAGCGCATCCTGACTTGATTAAGTTGCATATATGTAGGTTCCAGCTAGTAATACAACCTGCTTGTCCAAATATATCGATCGATAAATATATAGATCGATGCTCATGATGTTGATCACTGGGTCCTCTAATCCTGACTCGATTATTTACAGACCGTCGTCATATGAGCGAAACATTCTCAAGCATGACGTTAACCCAATTTCACCTCACCTCACAGACGGCACCCGTGAAGAGCCACCTATTCGTGGAGGGTGCTGGGTAACGTTAAGCGCTCTTCAATCCCCGAGTGGACCCGGGGGCATAGTGGTCCGCAGCACCCCATTGCTGGTCAGAATTGGGCAACCCGTTTGCCGTGGGTTGCGCCCCTGTGTCAGTGGAGGAAGGGATTCTGGTAGTTGAGGGCATAAGAGCCAGTAGTAGGGGTAGGGGTGCTGAATTACATTATTTCCACTATGTCTCAACAAAACCCTGGTTCAAA
Source organism: Haliotis rubra (assembly GCF_003918875.1). Lineage (NCBI taxonomy): Eukaryota > Metazoa > Mollusca > Gastropoda > Lepetellida > Haliotidae > Haliotis > Haliotis rubra. The sequence continues at coordinate 62,964 of NW_025765254.1, forward strand.
CAGATCTAAATGTAGACATGTTGATTCAGGAAAAAAACAGGTCAAAATGTGTCTCCTGTACTTGACTCATGGCCTCGATTTGTTGTTATTGAAGCAGCAGACAAGCAGCCACTTTAGCTCAACCCGTGCTCAATTTCTAAAGCCATTTCAGGAATTTGCGGAGATGTGAGGAACGTGACACGTCTTCGTAGTGGATCACCGCTTATTGAGTGTTTACGGAGGCAACAGTCTCTTAACCTATTATCATTGAAAACATTTGCAAACACTGAGGTCGTTGCGTCTGCGCACAAAACTTTGAATACCTGTCGCGGCATTTTTTCGTGAATAGAGCACATTGCCTGTCCGACATGTCCGAGGAAGATATTTCAAATGAATTAAAAAACCAAGGAGTGACAACAGTCAAACGTTTTACAGTGAAAACACGGGACGGTGATATCATATCTTCTTACCTTTTCACTGTCTGCCTTATTTAAATCTATAAAAGCTGGTTGTGTCAACATCGGAGTGGAGGTGTATGTCCCCATTCCAATCCGATCCCAGATAGCATTCGGACGTTGGCCCAACGATGGCAATGTTGGCCAAACCATTGCCAACGTTGGGCCAACGTCCGAATGCTATCTTGGATGTTTCAAGTGCCAAACATTTTGACATGGCTCCAAATCATGCAATCGACCTGTTGTTTGTCATCGCTGTGGGGAGGGACATGAGAACACAGATTGCTCAGCAGACATCAAATGCGCCAATTGCAAAGGTCAACATCTTGCTTTAGTAAGGTTATGTCCTGTATGGCAAAACCAATCTAAAATACTAAGATCAAGCATGAAAAAAACATCTCGTTTAATGAGGCCAAAACACTTCTTGAAAACCAGTCACAAATTCCGCAGTTGTTGCTAATTCCACTACTAAATGCATATCAGTTTAACATAATTTCTGTCAGGGAGTCCCACACATCTTCAACCCAAACTGTAAATCAAGCTCAAAATGATATCAGTGTACTTCCCAATGTACCAGCCACAGTAGAACCAGCTGCTCAAACTGAACAGAAATGAAAGAAAAAACATGAATAGAAAACAGACAACCAGGAACACTTCATCATCATGGATAGTTGCCCATAACTCCTTTGACGCTCTTGATATGGACATAAGCCCTTAGTCGCAGAGCGGTAGGAATCCGAGAACGTTCACCAATTGAGCCACCATGACTCAATCACCCAACATAATCCAATGGAATTGTAGAGGACTTAGAAATAACTTTAACGATGTACAGATATTAATACAGGATTTTACACCATCAGCAATGAGTCTACAAGAAACGTATCTTCGAGACAGAGATAAATGTGATATCAGAAAATATAATTTGTACACTTTTCACCTCCAGGAGTAAAAGCCACTGGCGGTTCTTCCATCTTGGTAAGACAGGATGTTATTCATAGTGTTGTTCCATTAACTACTAATCTTCAAGCTGTTGCAGTTCGACTTACATTTCACATTGCCTTAACACTTTATTCTTTGTACATTCCACCCTCTTCGGCTTTACAGCAGGCGGATCTACAAGTTTTATATGATCAGCTTCCCAAACCTTATGTTATCATGGGTGATTTAAACGGGCATAACCCTCTATTAGGAAGTGTCAGTACTAGGCAAAGTAATTGAAGATTTTATTTGTGACAATAACATTTGTATCTTAAATGATTGGTCCAACACGTATTTACATCCTGCCACGGGAATTTATTCAGCATTGGATCTGACTCTGACAGATGCCAGTTTACTAAGTGAATTTGACTGGTCTGTCCATGATGACCGATGTGGAAGTGATCATTCCCTACATTTCTTCAAGCTATAAACCCTACTGATGAGCCACCTTTGACTAGATGGAATTTTACCAGAGCAAACTGGCCATTATTTCAAACTCTTTGTTCCGGAACACTGCAGCCTGATACTTTCAGAAACAGTTCAGACCCAATTCAGTTATTCTCAGAGAAACTGAAAGGTATAACTGATGAAACTATTCCTAAGTCCTCTGTGAACCGGCACACACGTAAACCATGGTTTACAGATGATTGCAAACGAGCTAGAAAATGTAGGAAAAAGGCAGAAAAGTATTTTCGTCGACAATCTACAGTTCATAATTTCCATACTATAAAAATAAATAGCGCAAAGGCTAGACGAACATTTAAACAGAGTAAGCGTCAGTCCTGGAGACAGTATGTATCTAAAATTAATTCACGCACACCAAAATCAAAGGTGTGGAACATGGTTCAAAGAATTAAAGGCAAGGGTTCCAAGGCGAGCATTCGAAATCTCAAAGATGGCCATGATATATTAACAGATAAATCGGACATCGCAAATAAATAAGGTGAAACTTTGGCCAAACACCCTTCATCATCGAATTATACTATGCAGCAAAAGAAACGTCAGTTTGGACCCCACGTCATACCACATTTCGCACGTCACCGGAACAACATTTTCCAGCATGATAACGCCTGGGCCCATACTGCCAGAGCTACACGGGACTTCCTACAGCAGAACGGCGTCAACATTATGCTCTGGCCAGGCCTTAGTCCTGATTTAAACCCAATTGAACATCGTTGGGATGAAATTCAGAGGAGACTGAATAATGTCATACCAAGGCCGAACACAGCCGATTTATTGCGCCATGCCTTTCTCAGAATGTGGTTCCAGGTGCCAATGGCCTTCATCAATCGATTGGTGCACTCGATGCATAGACGCTGTGCTGCAGTTATTGTCGCTCGTGGTGGTCACACTAGATACTGAAGTCAAGGGTCTGAATGGACTGCAAACGTTCACGTGGCCTTCATCAATCGATTGGTGCACTCGATGCATAGACGCTGTGCTGCAGTTATTGCCGCTCGTGGTGGTCACACTAGATACTGAAGTCAAGGGTCTGAATGGACTGCAAACGTTCACGTAATGTCTTGAGTTATTTATTGATGTGTCAAGATATTGTACACAAAAAATGTTTTTGATCCGCTTATTATGTCAATTTCTGTAATCATTTGATTACAGTGACTATCTATTTTGAATTCGTACTGACATATTTTTTTTGCTGCTGAGTATATAATCCTACATTTCAGAAATTTCAAAAGTGAGTGAGTGAGTTTAGTTTTACGCCGCACTCAGCAATATTTCAGCTATATGGCGGCGGTCTGTAAATAATCGAGTCTGGACCAGACAATCCAGTGATCAACATGATGAGCATCGATCTACGCAATTGGGAACCGATGACATGTGTCAATCAAGCCAGCGAGCCTGACCACCCGATCCCGATAGTCGCCTCCTACGACAAGCATGGGTTACTGAAGATCAATATTCTAACCCGGACCTTCACGGGTTGTAAAAGAGAAATTTCAACAAAATCAGGAACGGAAAAACGTCAACTTCAATTCGGACAACGGTGAAAATTACAATGAAGTATTTTCACCGCATGAGCTCAATACTGCCCTTGAGCAAGCTCATGATACTGCAACTGGAGATGATAATATTCATTATCAACTCTTGAAACACTTGCCTGAATCATGTCTCCGGACACTTTTGACTATATTTGATGATAATTGGACATCGGGGAATTTTCCTCCTTCTTAGGGAAACGCAACCGTTATCCCCGTACCAAAGCCTGGCCGTGATCATACACGTCCATCCAACTACCGTCCCATATCTCTCACTAGCTGTGTCTGCAAAACTATGGACTATAATTGTTTAGTCTGGTACTTAGAAACCAATCATCTCATTACTGATATTCAATGTGGTTTTCGAAAAAATAGAAGTACCATTGATCACCTTGTGCGTCTAGAATCGTTTATAGAAAATTCCTTTGTAAATAAACAACATGCTGTATCTATCTTTTTCGATCTAGAAAAAGCTTATGATACAACTTGGAAGCATGGTATTTTTAGAGATCTTTATGATTTGGATTGAGAGGCCGTTGCCTCAGTTTACATCTCGCTTTTTAACAGAGAGACAATTTCAAGTCCGTGTTGGATCAACCCTGTCTGACCATTATACTCAGGACCAGGGGGTTCCACAAGGCAGTATTTTGTATGTTACTTTGTTTAGTATAAAAATCAATAGTCTTTCAAAAGTATTAAATGACTCAATAGATGGGTTATTGTTTGTGGATGATTTTAACGTCTCATGTCGTGGTAAAAACATGCATCCTTGATTATTGCTCCATCGTATACGGTGGAGCATGTAAAAGCAATCTCAAACTGTTTGATTCTGTTGACCACTAAGGTCTAAGACTCTGTCTTGGATCCCTTCGAACTTCTCCGTTAACAGTATCTCTGTGGAGACCGATGAGCCATCCTTAAAACTTCGCCGTATCAAAGTATCTTTACAATATATCACAAAGCTATATTCCAATGAATCCAATCCTGCACACAGCTGTGTTTTTAACCCTCTTTATAAGGATCTGTTTAATAAAAAATCTTCACTTGTTCCACCTCTTGGGATAAGAATCCATCCATTCATTTCTGATTCTGGCATTGAGCTGGAAAATATATATCCTTCCCACCTTCTTTATTCTCCCCCTTGGCAATTAGTTAGGCCACAAGTTGACTTAACATTAACCACATTTTCAAAATCAGAAAATAACGAATTACAATATAAACAAGAATTTCACCAATTAAAAAGTAAATGTAATACATACAAATACTTATTTACAGATGGGTTTAAGGAAGGTGGCGCAGTGGCGAGTGCCACTGTCATTGGATCCAGAACAATATCTTGCAGATTACCAGGCGATAGTTCTATTTCACAGCTGAGGCAAATGCCATATTAACAGCTCTTAAATATATTAATAAACACCGTAAATGTAAACAATATATAATGTTCTTAAGACTCTCTTTCGTGCCTTCAGGCTATAAAAAATATTTCTTGCAAACGTCCACTTTTAATTGAAATGACTGAATTATATAACTTCCTACAGGCCAATACGGCATCGTCCTCTGTTAGTTACCCAGTCACGTTGGCATTCCTGGGAACACGATGGCCGATCTTGCTGCTAAAGCAGCACTCAACAAATCTGTGACGCCTCTTCTCATTTCTCACTCTGATTACAAAGCTACCATTAGATCTTATATTCGTGATCTGATGTAGAAGAAGTGCGACACTCAAGCAGGTATTAATAAATTACATGCTATAAAACCCTATATTGGTTCCACCGGGTTGTCAGTCCAGATATGAAGAGGTCATCATGCGACGATGTCGTATTGGCCATACAAGGCATACTCATGAATACCTATTAAAAGGTGAGGGTCCTCCGTTTTGTATCCCTTGTGATTAAAGAATCACGATCAAGCATGTCTTGCTTGACTGCGTTGAATATTCCATCACAAGGGATAACTATTTCAAATCACGAGGGGTGGTGGGGTAGCCTAATGGTTATAGGGTTGGCTCGTCACGCCAAGGACCCGGGTTCGAATCCCCACATGGGTACAATGTGTGAAGCCCATTTCTGGTGTCCCCCGCCGTGATGTTGCTGGAATATTGCTAAAAGCGGCGTAAAACCAAACTCAGTCAGTCAGTCAGTCAAATCACGAACTATGAAGGATATTTTTAATAATGTAAGTTAAAAGAATTAGACTTGTTAAATGATTTGTAAATAGAGCGGTTAAAGTATTGTAAAATTATAGTTCTCCTGAGAGGGTACGTAAATCCCAAAACATTCAAACTCTCAACATTTTTAATCGTAGAATATGTGTATTTTTTCATGTATTCCTAGATTATCGTAATTTGCTAACGGATGAGTTGATGATGTAAATGGCTGGGGCCCATGCAGGAAGCATATGTACTTTAAGTCCCCATGGTCCCCAGTATGGTGATATACCTTCAGCTGTTGGCAATATGTAGCCTGTTTTTATATTGTATCGTCGTGTATAGTTAAACTGTTTTAGATTTAGTTTCTAGTATAAATTTCTGTCTGTGACAATCTAGTTGTTTTACTGTCCTTCGTTGACAGTTTTTTTTATAATTTATCTTTATTAATCTTGATTTAGTCACGAAATTGCTGAAATATTGCCAAAGTGACTTTAAATTTTAACTCACTCACTCACTCACCTCAGTGACCGCCGTCATATAGCTGGACTATTGCTGAGTCCGGCGTTAAATAACAAATAGCCACCTATTTACATCTTTCCTGCTGATATATTTTGATTCTTGTGCCTTTAGCTAACACGTTAGGTCCTGGGACTAAGCTGCCCCAGCCTTAAACTGTTTGTTTGTTTATTTTATTTCGTTGTTTTTGTTTTTTATATGTTTGTTGTTTTGGGTTTTTTTTGTGTATTTTGGTTGTTTTTTTCATGTAAGTCTTTTATTTCACATTTCAGAGAGTCTTTAATTCTGCTTTCACTTTGATTTTGGACACTGTTTGCTTTATTACATTTGCGTAGGTTTCAGATAAAGATACCAGACAATCACACCATTTTACCATTCACTATACTTCTCCAACAAACAACTGCAGAAACTGCTTCCGGGCCTTCTCAACTTAATTGTTAAATAGTTTAGCCCCCTTAAACAGCACAAGTGCCAACAGATGAGGCGATGGTGCAGAACTTAAGTCCCCGTGGTCCTTATTATGGTGAACAACGTTCAGTTTTTGGCGATCTATAGCCTGCTATATATTCTACTGTCTATGGTTTTAGGTTTACATGCAAGTTCAACATCCACACATGTGATATTCAAAGTATTTTACTGTCCTTTGTGAGCAGGTTTTTCTATTCCGTGTTTATTTGTCAAGAATGTACAACCAGTTTAAGTCCCTATATGTCTGAAATAGTGCCGATGTGACTAAACCTAAAACTCTTAAGTCACTCAGTCTTAAATGTACTATGTCAGTTAATGGGGTAGGTATTCATGTTGTATATAATTTTAGACGTACTAATTGTACGTATTGTGTTTTCAGAAGATGATTCCAGCATATAAACTCGCCTTTCGTAATACGTGTTCTCGAATTCATTGATTTCACATGTGCACTTTGTGTGTTGCAGCAACAGAGGGAGCACCTCAAGACCGCTCCAGAGAAAATAACAAAGTACAAAAACTAGTCGAAGAGGGGGACTATGCAGGGTTAGAAAGGCTCTTGAATAGTGAGAAGGTTGATTTGGACGTCATAGGCGTGGACGGACAAACACCAGCAATGTATGCAGCAAAGACTGGACGTTTACATATGTTCAAGTTACTTGCTCGTCATGGAGCTGACATGACAGTGATAGATAAATCTGGCAGCAACATTCTTCATTTGGCCGTTAAGGGAGATATGATCCGTATAGTCGAGTATGTCTCAACCACAGAAACACTTTAGACGTCAACAGAAAGGATGATGATGGACAGACGCCTTTGATGATAGCATATTCCAAGGGTTATGGTAGAATAGCTGCTATGATTAGAAGAAAATCTTAAAAGGGTCGTTGACAGCTAGAGCGTAAAGCTGAAAGACTAACGGGATCAGGTGGTCAGGCTCTCAGATTTGGTTGATACATGTCATCGTATCCAAATTGCGTAAATCGACACTAATGCTGGTGATCACTGTATTGTCTGGTCCATACTAGATTATTTACATACTGCCGTGATATTGCTGGAATATTGCTGAGTGCAGCGTTAAACAGCAAACCAACCAACCATAGACAGATCTAATATCCCACTCATCAGAAGGGATATACGATCCATATGGTCGAGTATATCCTAAAAAACAGAAACACATTAGACGTCACCAGAAAAGATAATCTTGGACAGACACCATTGATGACAGCAAATTTCATGGATCTTCAACCAATAGCTGATCTAATTAAATTTGAAAAATATGCTGTTTACCTCTGGATCGCCTGGGCATTCGATTATTTACAGACCGCAACCTTATAGCTGAAATATTGCTGTGTGTGGCATTAAATAACAAACATACCAAAATATGAATAATATTGACTCTGTAAATTCATAAATTTAAATATTATTCTAATAGTGTTTATATGTGAATGTAAAATGCTACTTGATTTAACAGACAATGGTGACGTACATTTGTTCAGTGCCTGGCATTTATGTTCACACATACATTGTTAACGTTGTTGCCGAATCAGTTCCCATCAATCTTTAGCTGCCAGTAGAGCATTATGAGACATTTGGCTTCTGTGTTATCAGCGTTAACAGATAATACTTCATATCAGTTCCCATCATGGGATAGAGTCCCAGCACAGTGTTGTCTGTGAGGGTTGACTGAACGTGGCACATTACAAATGCACTATTGAAACTTAACTAAAGCCCCGTCCGCTTCAAGGTGAGGTGAGTTGAGGTGAAATTGGGTTTAATGTCGTACCTGAGAATATTTCGCTCATATCACGACGTGCATGCGTGTGTATGTGTATGTGCGGCTGCTTGTACTAGCCCAGACTTAAGCTGGTTTTATAGTACTAGCCCACTGAGATACCTTGCCGCAGTGAAGCATGAATACCCCACTCAGACACATTATACTGACTCCGAGCCGACCAGTCCTTGTTGTACCTATTAATGCCGAGCGCCAGGCAGGGACCAACAAGTACCATATTTTAACGTCTTTTGTCATGACGCGGTCGGGGATCGAACCCGCGACCTTCCACTCTCCGGGCGGACGCTCTAACCACTACACCACGGAGGCGGTCCCGTCTGCTTCAAGAACATTCTCTCACCCAAATCAGGATGAAATCATTTGCACGGAAACTGTTTCAGAAAGGCGAAACGCGTATCTCCATAATATCTAAGATGCAATTCACACAACGTGTCTGATACGGATGTTCCTTCGGAACACCGAACAACATTAACTTGCTGCTTGACTGGCTGTTGTTTTTCTTAATAAGACACGTTAGTAACCAAGAGAGCCCATCATCATGCATTGTTTGTTTAGGATACCTGTTTTAGTTTAGTTTGAATGGGTCAGCTTTATGGTCAAATCAAGGGCGGACTAACACAACGGTTAAAGCGTCCGCTCGTTACGCTGGAGACTCGGGTTCGAATCCTCCATGGGTACAATGTGTGAAGTCCATTTCTTGTGTCCAGTTTTTGAAAAGAAGAGAATACGGCTATTTCACCAATAATTTTTACCCCTTAACCAAACTTCTTTAAAATGAATTTACTTTGAATAGTCGGAACTCTACGAAAATTATCCGAAATGTGAAAACCATTATGTTACTACCTAGCACAAACAATAACACGTTATATTTGGGATTCTCAGTAAAGTGCAAATTCGAGTATTTTGGATTTAGTCCCATGCAGGGTTCGAACCCACAACCCAAGACTCGTCTAACCAACTAAGCTACTGTGGCTTCCACAAAAAGGAAGTCGGACAAATGTAGACTATACCACAGACTTGTGTACCCCGTTTTGTTAAGTGTAAAATGCACGACTACCAAAAACTATGAATACACAATGCCATTTTTCTGTGTACTTTACTGAGACAGTGCACTCCAAAATATGACATGCGTTACATTTGACCACTTTCTAAATGTGTGTTCATAACACAAACAAAATGCTTCAAAATTGACTATTGTACACTGATATCTGTTTTCACCTGATCGGAGAAGTTGTTGATGCATGTTGTACCTTCGGATGTATATGATGTTAATGTTGTTCCTAATGCCGATTGTGCAAAATGTTCAGTTCAGTCACCAGTCGACACTTAACAAGACACGTTATGATGAAAAGTCAAATGTATCTTCAAAACTCCCAATCTTCAGGCAATTCCCTTACTGAAAAATGAGTTATGATGGTTGCACCTGAACTTTCATAACCATTCATGTGTTTCGCAATCCCTGCAAATTCTTAGCATGACATCTCTTTAACATTCTATATCAGTGTCGTGATGCTTCCATTTTATAGTCGCTGAAAACTTAATATTAGTCGGATCTAACTTGACGCTTTAAGAACCTATCAGTGACTCCAGTGCTTCCACCTTGTAGTCGCTGAAGCCAAGATGTCTGCCGGTTCTAACGTGACGCTCTGTAAACCATACCACGTGAACTTTCACTTTGCTCTGCCAATCAGGTCAGCCGGCAAACAACACCCAGGAATTTTAACAATTCACACAATCAGTTTCTATATACGAAGAACGTGATTAAAGTACCCCTTTATTTTTCCAATGATAGGTTTTCAACACGTACATAAACTTCTCGTGGTGACCACGATGGACCTGTATGATCCTTTGACGCATAAAAATCGACAAAATGATTGGAATTCGGGTTGATATTATGATGATAACACCGATTTTCATACAAAACCATGTCTGTATAAGGAATTTATTGGTGAATGTGAACATTCAAATTGTCATGTGCGTGTCCTACACGATTCAAGATCAATACCGAGTGTAACCTCCATGTGACTGTGAGTGTGGGTTTTGGCTCGCATCTCTCATCATATATGTTCAATAGCAATAGTATTTTTAGCGGTAGCCCTTTTGATAGCACTTCAGAGTTGCCTCCCTTAGCTGGCTGTATTTTGTTTTGGTTTCCTGTCTTCGTGAACATTCTGAGCGGATCAGGATGCTGCCTAGCTTTTACTAGAATGCTCTAGAACTGTGTAAGCTATATAAAGGTTGGTTGTTGACGTGTGCCCACCACACGAACTGATCACATGACGAGTTATACACATCTGCCTGCCGTCATCGAGCTGATACATCTGCCTACCGTCGTCAAGTCTGTCTGTCAACATTTGGAGACCTTGCTTATATACAACTACTGTCATTGTAAACAACCTTCAATCAGTATATCTGTTCTCACCGTGAATGTCAAGCCGCTGGTGAGTTAAATATTGTATTTTGTGACCCAATATTTTAGATTTGTGACTCAATTGCATTGTATTAGAAATCTGTATCGTTATTCATTGTAGTTTGTTCATTGTTTGCTCAATATATTATTGAATATTTTAGACTTGTCTTTGTTCTATTTTTTCTGGTTCAAAGGGGACTCTTAAACCTTTGTTATTAACCGTAACACATCCTTTAATGTCTTGTATTTGAAATACTTATCCCTGTGATGGAAAAAATGAACACATTTTTATTGGCATTTTTGAAGTTAGAGAGTCATATAAAGACAAACTTTACGAATGAACAACTTCTATATTTAGGTAATGTGACGTTTCGATACAGATTCTTGTATCGATGTCAACTTCTCCTTTGAGGTCGATAGAGGAATCTGTACTCGAAACATCGCATCACCCTGAAAAAAAGAAATTGTTCATCCATAAAATTCGTCCTTATCTTAATCAACAGGGTCAAGCATGACGATTGACCGTGATTCTTTCATCACAAGGTGTGAAAACGGAGTATCCTCACCGTTTAATAAGTATTCATGTGTATATTTAGTATGGCCAATGCGACATCCTCGCATAATGACATCCTCAAATCTGACTAACATCTCAATTAGGAGTAACCGATGGTTGGTTTAATTTAAAGTAATTTATTGATACCTACTTGTGTGTGACACTTCTTTAGATCACGGATATAAGATCTAATGGCAGCTTTGTAATCACAGAGTATGGATCAGAAGTAGTGTCCTCAAAATACTGCCTTCTTGGACTCCTGATCTCTTTAGTTCCACTGGTTGATTGGGCCAGAACAAGCTCTGAACCGTTGAACGAAACAATAAAAGAAGATGAAACCCAGAAAGCCCCATGTTCATCCCTGATCCTGACTGTAATGATCAGACAGCGTAGAAAACACTCGGACTTGAAATTGCCTGTCTGGTAAACGACCTCTCAAACCGAAATCATGTAACTCCTTCAAACTGCTGTGCTTCTAAGTAGTATCGTAGACTAAGGACCGTAGATTCTCAGGATCAAAAATCTATTAGAGCAAGGACATCATCTTATGTAACATTTTCATTCTAACGCCAGTCTTCATGAAATTATGTATCCAAAATCTATTCACGACTTCCAATATCAAAGTTATGTAATATGATCTAATAATTTACTACAATAAAAAATATCACAAACCGCAAGAAACGAAACAAAGAGAAACTAATCAAAGCAATGAAGAAATATGTTTAGGAACGAGAAAATACTCGAAGCAAAGAGAAAATATTCGAAGTTTGACCAAAAAATCTTCTCCATCTAACAAATTGCCTGAATTTCGAAACTATCAAAAACCGCAATAAACAAGAAATTGATGAAAATATAGGGAAAGTTCCTGAAGAAACGAGAAAATACTCGAAGCAACGAAAAAGCAGGAAGCAAATCCTCGAAATTCCAGGTTTTTTTTACAGATACACACACACACACACACACACACACACACACACACACACACACATCCCTTGTGATGAAAGAATTTCTGTCAAGCATGCCCTGCCTGACTACTGTATTAGCCATCACAAGGGATAATTATTTCAAAGCTTGATTCGTGAAGGATCCTTTAAGTAAAGTTTCATTTAAATGTTTCTATTTGAGTTTTCAAAACAAGTAGTATTGAACAACAAATTTTGATTGATTTGTTTTATGCATAGATATATAGATATATGCTATTAAAAAATCGATGGATCAAATTCGGAAATAAGATGGTTATTTGCTGTATCCTCGAAGGGGGTTGAAGTACCATAAAATCATTTTCCTCCCGAGAGGGTATGTAAGACCACGGTCTTTAACGTAAATTTAAGGCTCCTGGGTTTTTAATGGTACAATGTACGTAATTTTGGTTCATGGCTAGCAGTGTACATAATCGATAACAGCTGAGGGGATGATGTAAATCAAGCTTAGGGGCCATGCGGGTAACAAATGTGCTGTAAGTTCCCATGGGCTCAAGAATCGTGATCTAGCTACCTTCCGTTATTTAAAACATATCATTGGATGGGTACTTGCTTGTTTTAAATCTAAAGCTGTGATATTCTAATCATTTTACTGCCCTTTGTTCACAGGTTTTCATATTCTTTATATTTGTGTTTATTAATATTACTGAGTTAAAAATGAAACTTCACAAAATGTAATTTGAAAAATAATGAATAATTTTTCTCTGATGATACATCTATGTATCGGAAATGGGATCCCTATCTTTCGACTCAGATGGTGAAGGGCGGTTGGGTAGCCTACTGACCGTTCGCTCATCACGCCGAAAACCCGGGGTGCATTCTCCACTTAGGTGCAATGTGTGAAGCCCAATTCTGGTGTTACCCACCGTGATATTGCTGGAATATTGGTAAAAGCAGCGTATAAAATACTCACTCACTCACTCAGCAGGAGTATCGTCGCTAAAAGTGAGGTGAGGTAAATGGAGTTTAACGTCGTATGTAAGAATAGTTCGCTCATATGACGACGTGCATGTGTGTGTATGTGTGGCTGCTTGTACTAGCATAGATATAATCTAGTTTTATAGTGCTAGCTCACTGAGATACCATGCCGCATTCAAGCATCTCATCATTTAGTCACCTCACCATTATAGTCAACATTTATAAGTCACCTTATCAACCTAATCGTCTTCTCTTCTGCAAAAGATCACGAAACACCTGTCGACGAAAGACAGTCAAATAACTAGACCATAACAGAATTAGATTTCAAACTAGCTTGCTACCATAAAACGATAACTCTTGAAAGCAAAAATACAATACGAAAGTGGGCTATAGATCGCCAACAAATGAAGGTTGATCACCATACTTGAGACCATGGGGACATACAGTACTTTTTCTACCTGCATGGAACTTAGCTGGATTTACACCATCCCTCGATGTCACACCATCAGATGTTAGCGATTCTAACAAATGTAGCCGCAAGTTAAAGGGTTTTCGTCCACGAAATGCAAAACATGGTACGAATAAATATACTTTGAATGTCGTGGTCTGATGTACCAGAGAGAAAATAACATACTCCCGCACTTCAAATCAAACCAGTCGAACATGCAATAAGTAATGAATGAATGTATATCTTCAGGTCACTGATGGTACGTGTGCCATCGGCTCTTGCAAGCAGCATACGAGATGTTTGGAAACTCGGTCTGGAAAGGCAGCATGTGTCCAAGGTAATGTCCACATTTTGTTACACTGTCAAAATATATATTATCTCATGATGTTTTTGCCATACTTCTTTGGGCTATGCAGCTTAATGAATGGACACAGCATGAATGTTCTATTTGTCTCTATATTGCAATCCGACACTAGCAACATCAGTCTCTTACCACATTCATGGATGAATTTCGACATCAAAATATAATATTTTCTATTTCATTCTAAAATAAACACCAAATTCAATGAGTATTAACATTATGTAAAAATTCATCTGTTAAATATCGATTTGTAAGTGTCAAATGTTCTTCTCAAATGATCGTGTTCCTGACGATATAGAGGATTTGTCTCAGATTTATCTCAGTTTAGAAAGATAAGATCCATATTCCTGAAGGATCCTTTGACCGAAGTAGTTTGACGGGAATTCTGATTGGTGTGCTTATTTTCGCACATAACAGGCATTGATAAGGTGAAAAGGCTATGAGGCTAATTAACTGTTGCGGAAAGGGACGAGTGGTGACGAAAGCGCCCAGATTCCGAGTACTGCTTGACTCATTAGATGAGCCTGTGCAGTACACGCGTTTGTGACAAGTAGGCGGGGCAGGGAATTTAGACGAATACACTTGGTTGCTGCAGGTAGATTGGCGTGCTGACCGTGGCGTGAACTCAATACCGCTTCTGTTTAACACGTGTCTCGTAGAGCGATTTAGTTCAGCAAGATACCATCTCGACACGAGTCAATTTTTGAATGTTTGCAGATTTTAATTAATTTAACAAGTTAGGGAAGCATGGACAAATTGTTCATTCTCAGGCAAGGGAGTAAGCCTACAATGTTATTATTTATATGGAAAAGACGTGTGCAACCAAAGTAGATGCTATGTCAAAAAGTAGCCTGGCTACTGGTCTTACCAAAGCAACTTTAAAACGTATTAAAGATGAAGGTGATAGGGGTGCGAATAGGCCTACTTTTATTAGTCCAACCAAGTTGCGCAAACCCAAAATTTTCAAGCACAAACTTGTACAAAGTTTATATGGAGTACAAAAGCAACTGCCTACTCTAGATGTGATATATGATATGGCAAGAAGTCAATTGCATTACCAGGATTCAAAGGAAAGCTCGAAAAATCTGAAAGACATGGGGTTTAGGTGGCGAAAACACAGTCAAATCGTAAGGTTTTAATGGCACGAAAAGACATCGTTGCAAAGCGCATGCAATACTTACGTGCAATAAAAACAAGGTTGCATGTACACCACATTGTCCCAAAATGTTGGCAGCTTGATGATAAGGTTGTGATAATGGGGTTCAGCCTCCGTCCGGTACCGTACCTCGGCTTATTGTTGTTCATGCAGGTTCCGAAAACGGTTTTGTACCAAATGCTTTACTTGTATTTGACTCAAAGCTCAAATCAGCAGATTATAATGACGAGATGAATTTTGACCAAATGGCTGCTGGAAAAATGATCCCACACATTCCACCCTACTCCGTCATTGTTATGGATAATGCGCCATACCACGGCAAGCAAGTGGACAAATGTCCAACAAAGGCTAACATAAAAGATGATATCAAAGCTTGGTTACAAAGACACAATATTGCATTGGACGATCAAATGCTCTAAGCCGACTGTTGGCTGGCAAAATCCAACAAATCGGGCCCTGTCTATAGAGTAGACACTATGTTGAAACAACATGGCCATGATGTACTACGTCTTCCTCCTTACCACGCAGAAGTGAACCCAACTGAGTTGATTTGGGCCAGTGTCAAAAATTATGTTCCTAAACAAAACTTGCAGTTCACAAAAACTTCGCTAAGAGTTGCCATAAACGAGAGAATGTCTGCAATCGGTGCCAAGGAATGGTCCGAATGTTGTTACCATGTTACAACCATTGAAAATGGCTACTGGCCACGGGAAATTGCAGTAGAAAAAGAAATTGACAGTATCGTGATCGAAGTAGGACAGGCAAGTGATTCAGACACCGAGACCGATTCAGAAAGTAACGACTAAGGTCCGAAGTACGCCTAAATCAGTAAAATCCATCATCTGGATCTATTCGGTATTTGACCCCTGTGTGGAGAGGATGCATCAGAATATATGCCGATTATACATCCGTTTGTAAACATAACAAATGTTCTTTTCTCTAGCACGTATGTGGGGTGTTTTGTAAATATTTGGTTTTGTTGGTTCAGTTTCTAAGGATCTTAGCTGTACACATACTTAGTATGATATACACACGATTGCACAAGGAAATTGAACTTTTTAAGTCTTAGACAAAACCTGTTTCCCTCATTTTCAAATAGAATGTTCTGGATGGCGTTCCCATATATGCAAATTGGGGTCATTTCTCAGGTCGTGGCTCATCTAATAGTAGTACATCAGATTACTGGACTTTGAGCAGGGTCATGTGATCGCACTCAAGTCGTTTGCATGAATATTATTCGGCATCTTGTCGATCAGGTATCAGTTGGCGGAGTCCATTTCTACCTCATAACTTTTCGAGAGCGACTAACGACCTAAAGTACTCAAGGAAATAAAAATAAAATGTTTTTGGGCCTTTATTTGTTTATTATTTCATTGAAAGGTAGTTTCAACAAATATTGAAATAACCCATCTATTTTTCACAACTATGCCTTTAATTTGGTCCTTCTATCACCATCCAAAATACCATTTTACAGGAAAAAATAACAAACTTTTACATATTACCTACAAATTAAGAAACAAGTTACAACTTACATCACAATCAACAACGGGTGGTAACAACTACCCGCAGCACTGGTAACACGGGAAGATGTATTGGAATGTGCGTTGCCATTGCGATTGTACAATTGACACTCAAGGCTATGAATGAACTCGTGAAAATAGTAAACTTTCAACAAGAGCACAGGCATGAACAATGGACTGAGAAAAACTTTAATTAATTATTTTGTATATCAATTAGGATAAGAGAAATAAAGGATGAATAGTATATGACGTTTTTGATAAAATATATTACGCTATGGAGTGTGCATGTCACTTGCATACTATAGCTTGAATAAGAAACGCACATTTTGACTGATGAAATTTCGGTGTCTTACCTGGAAGTAGACATTCGTTATTACAGTAAAAATCCTTTGATGTCGGGGTGCTGATGGTGCATGTTGTTTTAGGAGATTAACTTCCTGGGTTATACTAAATTCTGACAAACCGAAATTTCAAGGTGTAAAAATGACACGAGTTGCTCTCCTATAAACTCATCTATTTCGGATGATTGTACAAAAAGTGATCAGAACAAAAGTTGTCATAGGATATTTAACAATCAAACTTTAGTTGTGTTCAAAGTACGAAAACAATATGTCTGTGTCCGTGAGTAGTTTTGATATATTTCATAACAAACTGTACTGAATGTAATTTGAGGACATTTCCGGAAATTGCACACTGTATAACTGTTTTAGTCACGATATGGGTGAAATATTTCCGATGTGACTAAAAATCTTCACTCACTCACTCACTCACTCACTCCAGGAATTGTTATTCATTCCAAGTCCACTGGTTATCGACAGTGGTAAACGTGTGAAAGTGATCCTGTCTGATAACGTCCCCTATGCTACTTAACTAATCAGAGCCGTGTTAGCTGTTAGAGCTTTTCGCCAATACATGTGGTTTCCAGTGATCTGTTCACAGCACTTTTGCCTTTTACACCAAGTGGAATCATTTTTTGTGTGGAAAAACAAGTCTGGGTATCCTTTTCACTGACATGTTATATTCAAGTCCTGATCTGGTTAGGTTACATATATGTCGGTTCCAGCTAATAAAATACCACCTGCTTGTCCAAATATGTAGATCGATGCTCTAGATGTTTGTTGTTTAACGCAACACTCAGCAATATTCCAACTATATGGCCGCGGTCTGTAAATATTCGAACCTAACTACACGATCCCGTTAGTCGCCACTTACAATAAGCATGAATTGCTGGAGACCAATTCTGTCACCCATTCTTCAAGGGTGGAACCTTAAACTGAGACATCCGTTATCATGGCACTCTGTTTTACGTAGGTTCACAATGAATGGTACCGTTATTCCTTTCATTATACTGATTGAGAAACAATGTAATGGAAAAACCTGAGTACCTTGAAGTCTGCTTTTACTTTGATTCTGGATACCGTTTGCTTTATTACATCTGCACAGGTTTCAGATAAAGATAACAGACAATCACACCATTTTTCTATTCACTTTACTTCTCCAACAAACAAATGCAGAAACTGCTTCCAGGCATTCTGAATTTAATTGTTATAGTTTAGCCCTCTTAAACAGCACAATTGCCAATGGATGAGGCGATGGTGCAGAACCTAAGTCCCAATGGTCCTTATTATGGTGAACAACGGTCAGTTGTTGGCGATCTATAGCCTGCTATATATTCTACTGTCTATGGGTTTAGGTTTACATGCTAGTTTTACATCCATATATGTGACATTCTAGGTGCTTTATTGTCCTTTGTCAGTAGGTTTTTATATTCCGGGTTTATTTGTCATGAATGTATAACCAGTTTTAGTCCTTATTCGGCTGGAATACTGCCGATGTGACTAAACCTAAAACTCTCAACTCACTCAGTCTGAAATGTACTATGTCAGTTAGTGGGGTTGGAATTTCTGTTACAAAGAGTATATAATTTTAGACAATTGTACGTATTGTGTTTCAGAAGATGATTCCAGCATATTAACTCGCCTTTCGTAATACATGTTCTCGAATTCATTGATTTCACGCATGTGCACTTCGTGTGTTGCAGCAACAGAGAGAGCACCTCAAGACCGCTCCAGAGAAAATAACAAAGTACAAAAACTAGTCGAAGAGAGGGACTATGCAGGATTAGAAAAGCTCTTGGATAGTGAGAAGGTTGATTTTGACGTCATAGGCGTGGACGGACAAACACCAGCAATGTATGCAGCAAAGACTGGACGTTTAAATATGTTCAAGTTACTTGCAAGTCATGGAGCTGACATGACAGTGATAGATAAATCTGGTAGCAACATTCTTCATTTGGCCGTTAAAGGAAGAAGGATCCGTATAGTCGAGTATGTCCTTAACCACAGAAACACTTTAGACGTCAACAGAAAGGATGATGATGGACAGACGCCTTTGATGGTAGCAACGTCCGCGGGCTATGATAGAATAGTTGAAAGTATTAGAGAAAATCTTAAAAAGTGCATTGCAGCAAGGGCTTGAAGCTGAAAGACTAACGGGATCAGGTGATCAGGCTCTCTGACTTGGTTGACACAAGTCATCGTATCCAAATTGGGTAAATTGACACTAATGCTGGTGATCACTGCATTGTCTGGTCCGCACTACATTATTCATAGACTGCCGTGATATTGCTGGAATATTGCTGAGTGCAGCGTTAAACAGCAAACCGACCAACCACAGACAGATCTAATATTCCACTCAACAGAAGGGATATACGATCCATATGGTCGAGTATATCCTAAAAAACAGAAACACATTAGACGTCAGCAGAAAAGATAATGTTGGACAGACACCATTGGTGACAGCAAATTTCATGGATCTTCAACCAATAGCTGAGCTAATTAAATTTGAAATATATGCTGTTTACCTCTGGATCGCCTGGGCATTCGATTATTTACAGACCGCAACCATATTGCTGTGTGCGGCATTAAATAACAAGCATACCAAAATATGAAAAATATTCACTCTGTAAATTCATAAATTTAAATATTATTCTATTAGTGATTATATGTGAATGTAAAATGTTACTTGATTTAACAGACAATGGTGACGTACATTTGTTCAGTTCCTGGCATTTATGTTCACACATACATTGTTAACGTTGTTGCCGAATCAGTTCCGAATAATCTTTAGCTGCCAGTAGAGCATTATGAGACATATGGGTTCTGTGTTATCAGCGTTAACAGATAATACTTCATATCAGTTCCCATCATGGGAAACCGTGCCAGGATAGAGTCCCAGCACAGTGTTGTCTGTGAGTGGCGACTAAAGGGAAGGAACCTGGCTTACTACAAATGCACTGTCGAAACTTAACTAAAGCCCCGTCCGCTTCAAGAACATTCTCTCACCAAAATCAGGATGAAATCATTTGCACGAGAATTGTTTCAGAAAGGCGAAACGCGTGTCTACATAACATCTTCCAATATTACACGTATTGTGCTTCTCAATATATCAAGTGTGAAGTGAGTAAGTTTATGCCGCTTTTAGCAATATTACAGCAATATCACGCCAGGGGACGCCAGAAATGGGCTTCACACATTGTACCGATTTAGGCAACCGAGGGACGAGCGAACGCTTTGTGAAGCCCATTTCTGGTGTCCTGGTGTTCTATTGATATTGCTATAATATTGCTATAGTCTGTTTGCAGTGAAAACGTACCGATGAATTTCACTTTCAACAAAAATGTTAATCAAATATAATGAAATTAAGATTGTGAATCCTCATAATTGTATCTTGCCATTTGACCATTTAAAACTCAAACTTTATTCAAGTTAGGATAAACGTTGTTTAACAAATGATCATAGTTTCAAATCGCTATGACTGGTTTGTATTACAAGGGGGTAAGCGCAGTAGTTGGAACGGAGAAACAAATGCACGTGCGGTACATGATGAGCGTTAACTTAGACCAACCCTACTTGTTCTCGGTGTTTCATTTTATGTGCATACCACCTTGTAATAAAAACCAATAATAGCGATTTCAAACTATGATCGTTTGTTAAACAACTCTTGTGCTAAGTTTGACCACTTTCTAAATGTGTATTCATAACACAAACAAAATGCTTCAAAATTGACTATTGGACACTGATATCCTTTCTCACTGATCGGAGAAGTTGTTGATGCATGTTGTACCTTCGGATGTATATGATGTTAATGTTGTTTCTAATGCCGATGGGGTGGTGGGGTAGCGTAATGGTTAAAGCGTTGGCTCGTCACGCCGAAGACCCGGGTTCGAATTCCCACATGAGTACAATATGTGAAGCCCGTTTCTGGTGTCCCCCGCCGTGATGTTGCTGGAATATTGCTAAAAGCGGCGTAAAACCAAACTCAGTCAGTCAGTCAGTCTAATGCCGATTGTGCATAAAGTTTAGTTCAGTCACCAGTCGACACTTAACAAGACACGTTATGATGAAAAGTCAAATGTATCTTCAAAACTCCCAATCTTCAGGCTATTCCCTTACTGAAAAATGAGTTGATAGTTGCAGCTGAAACTTCATAACCATTCATGTGTTTCGCAATCCCTGCAAATTCTTAGCATGACATCTCTTTAACATTCTATATCAATGTCGTGATGCTTCCATTTTATAGTCGCTGCAAACTTAATATTATTCGGATCTAACTTGACGCTTTAAGAACTTCAGAGACTCAAGTGCTTCCACCTTGTAGTCGCTGAAGCCAAGATGTCTGCCGGTTCTAACGTGATGCTCTGTAAACCATATCACGTGAATTTTCACTTTGCTCTGCCAATCAGGTCAGCCGGGAAACAACACCCAGAGAATTTTAACAATTCACACAATCAGTTTCTATATACGAAGAACGTGATTAAGTACCCCCTTTATTTTTCCAATAATAGGTTTTCAACACGTACATAAAACTTCTCGTGGGGACCACGATGGACCCGTATGATCCTTTGACGCATAAAAATCGACAAAATGATTGGAATTCGGGTTGATATTATGATGATAATTGCTCAGTTAAAAAAAAAAAAAACACCGATTTTCAAACAAAACCATGTCTGTACAAACATGGCCCTCGGATGATTTAGTTTGAATTTATTGGTGAATGCGAACATTCAAAATGTCATTTGCGTGTCTTACACGATTCAAGGTCAATACCGAGTGTAACCTCCATGTGACTGTGAGTGTGGGTTTTGGCTCGCATCTCGCATCATATATGTTCACTGGCAATAGTATTTTTAGCGGTAGTCCTTTGTGATAGCACTTCAGAGTTGCCTCCCTTAGCTGGCTGTATTTTGTTTTGACTTCCTGTCTTCGTGAACATTTTGATTGGATAATGATGCTGCCTGGCTTTACTAGAATGCTCTAGAACTGTGTAAGCTATATAAAGGCTGGTTGTTGACGTGTGCCACACATAAGAACTGATCACATGTCTGGAGTTATACACATGTGCCTGCCGTCATCGATCTGATACATCTGCCTACCGTCGTCAAGTCTGTCTGTCAACATTTGAGGACCGTGCTTATATATTCAACTACTGTCATTGTAAACAACCTTCAATCAGTATATCTGTTCTCACCGTGAATGTCAAGCCGCTGGTGAGTTAAATATTTTATTTTTGTGACCCAATATTTTAGATTTGTGACTTAATTGCATTTTACTAGAAATCTGTATCGTTATTCATTGTAGTTTGTTCATTGTTTGCTCAATATATTATTGAATAATTTAGACTTGTCTTTGTTCTATTTTGCTGGTTCAAAGGGGACTCTTAAACTTTTGTCACGGCAAATTTATTAACCATAACACATCCTTTAATGTTTTGTCATTGAAATACTTATCCCCTGTGATGGAAAAATGAACACATTTTTATTGGCATTTTTTGAAGTTAGAGAGTCAGATAAAGATAAACTTTATGGATGAAGAACTTCTATATTCAGGTAATGTGACGTTTCGATACAGATTCTTGTATCGTTGTCAACTTCTCCTTTGACGTCGATAGAGGAATCTGTATCGAAACATCGCATTACCTGAAAAAAGAAATTATTCATCCGTAAAATTCGTCCTTATCTTAATCAACATGGTCAAGCATGAGATGATTGACTGTGATTCTTGTATCGTTCTATCGTTGTCAACTTCTCCTTTGACGTCGATAGAGGAATCTGTATCGAAACATCGCATTACCTGAAAAAAGAAATTATTCATCCATCAAAGTCGTCCTTATCTTAATCAACATGATCAAGCATGACATGATTGACTGTGATTCTTTCATCACAAGGGGTAGAAAACGGAGCATCCTCACCGTTTAATAAGTATTCGTGTGTATATTTAGTATGGCCAATGCGACATCCTCGCATAATGACATCCTCAAATCTGGACTAACAACTCAAGTAGGTGTGACCAATGGTTGGTTTAATTTAAAGTAATTTATTGATACCTACTTGTGTGTGACACTTCTTTTGCATTAGATCACGGATATAAGATCTAATGGCAGCTTTCTAATCACAGTATGGGATCAGAAGTAGTGTCCTCCAAATACTGCCTTCTTGGACTCCCTGATCCTTTAGTTCTACCGGTTGATTGGGCCAGAACAAGCCCTGAAACCTTGAACGAAACAATAAATAGAAGATGAAACCCAGAAAAGCCTCTATGTTTATCCCTTATCCTGACTGTAATGACCAGAAAGCATTGAAATTGCCTGTCTGGTAAACGACCTCTCAAACCGAAATCATGTAACTCCTTCAAACTGCTGTGCTTCTAAGTAGTATCGTAGCCTAAGGACCGTAGATTCTCAGGATCAAAGAAAATTGGGACTACGTGTTGCTTAGATACTGTGGAATTTGTAACAAAGGATTCTAATCATACCAAATGATCAATGGTACTTCGATTTTCCGGATACCACATTGTATATTTGTAATTAAGTTGCTGGTTTCCAGATACCAAATTAATATATTATTCACCAATCGTTCAATGGTTTAGCCAACAATTTTATTGTGAAATAAAATACATAAAATTTTCGAAGATATATTGGTGCATCCGGAATTTCGATACCATGATGTGAAGGTAAAGCGTTGTCCAATATTTGCATTTAATAATGCTTGCAACATCGTATCTGTATATATGCCTCCATACACTACCCTGAACATCACTTGGTTCACGACTGTGTTAGAATCTACACCGAAATTGGAAATAAAGTTGTTCCATTTTATCTGATCTTATCCTATCTTATCTTATCTTATCTTATCTCGTCTTAACTTACTACTCCAACTGATCCGTGAAGATCCGGGTTAGAATTGGTCTTCAGTAACGCATGCTTGTCGCAAGACTATACTTTATATTGTTGAACTTGTCGTCAGCGCTATATATGTCTATATCTATATGAATTTTATATCGCTATATAAATTTGAACTCACTCACTCACTACAGACTGACGCCACAGAGATGATGTACTGACTGCCACCATATAGCTGGAATATTGCTGAGTGCGGCGTAAAACTAAACTCACTCACTCTACTGATGAGACGTTCAACAACACAGACACCATAAAGGTGGAGCAAATGCCAAGAAGCGGCTGTAAAATCACGTTACATTAGCCTATCTCCAGAGGACTGAATTTGGTGACACAAGACTGTTATGAAGGGCTGCTAAGGACACATTTTTTTTATCAATATATAACTTGTAACAGTATGGCTGAAATGTTACCGTACTGTGTGGGTTCGCATCCCGGACTAGACCACCTAAAGTACTATAATCTGTGTTTTATAGAACTTTCAGATTATATATTGTGGTCATTCCGTTTCAAAACTACATGCATAGCCATATCATAGCTACGATTTTGTTGTTTGGTTTGTTGTTTAACGCTGCACTATTGCAGCTATATGGCGTCGGTTTGTAAATAATCGAGTCTGGGCCAGACAATCCAGTGATCGATGAGCATCGATCTACACAACTGGGATACGATGGCATGTGTCAACTAAGTCAGCGAGCCTGACCACCTGATCCCGTTAGTCGCTTGTTATGACAAGCATGGTTTGCTGGAAAACAATTATAACCCTGATCTTAACGGGTAGACAACAGTGGAGTCGGACTGTACAAGATGAGTAATCTGTCCATTGATCTACTGATAGATTTTGTCATACACAAGCACATCAACTTGAAACGTTGTTTGTTAAAAATCGTACATTGTTATATGGAATATAAACAATATAACATATACATTCGACTGGTCAGGTAGGACACGTTGCCTTCCCAGTAGACGAAGGACAGATCCAGCTGTAAAACCTACTCTTTCAGACAATAAATATTACCACTATTGGAATGTGTTTGTAAATGGGACTTCAACTGGCTCGACTCTAGTGACAGCACGTAGTATCAGTCTCACCTTGGTATATTGATTGGTAGTCACGTGACATATCCACGCTTTTAGGTATCTCATTTGATGTTCTTTGAACTCCAGCAGTCGCTCGAGCAACATCTATTTCAGTCCCATTCCTCGGAAATCAGAATGGAGATTCAAAATCATTTCTGGATAGTCTCCTTTGCGTTTACAGCCTTCGTGGCATTGGAATTTTCAAGCTGCAAGCTACAGACGAACGACGTATCGACAGGTGTAATTGCTTCGTTTCAGAACATTGGCATCAAATTATGTCAACTAAGATGTACTGAATATGGTTCATGTGTGAATATTGAATGTAACATTGGAACTTTAGTCTGCCGTCTTTTAAACACGAAAGCAGAGAAACCCGAAGAAGGATACGTTGTTCGAGCTAAAGTGAGTAGCATGTTGTTAGTGTCCTTATTGTTACGGTGAAGATCCCAATTAGAATCTATCTTTAGCAACTATGTTTGTTGTTTAACGTCGCACTCAGCAATATTCTGACTGTCTGTAAAATATCGAGTCTGGACCAGACAACCCAGTGATCAACAGCATGAACAGCATAATTGGGATACGATGGCATGTGGCAACGAAGTCAGCGAGCCTGACAACCCGATCCTATTAGTCACCTCTTACGGCAGGCCTGTGTTGCAGAAGATCATTTCTAAAACGCATCTTCACGGGTCGCAGAAATAGAAACTGTTCCTTGAACTGTTTACGATAATGCTCCATTGTATTTGTGTAATATTAATTTATATTTGTGTTTCGGTGGGTAATTCTTATAGATTGTTACATTATTCATAACTAAAATCTATAAGAGCAAGGACATTATCTGATGTAATATTTTCATTCTAACGCCAGTTTTGATGAAATTATGTATCTAAAATCAATTCACGAATTCCAATATCAAAGTTATGTAATATGATCAAATAATTTACCGCAATTAAAAAAGTATCACAAACCGCAAGAAACGAAAACTGTTAATTTCTATTCAGATAATGGGTCGATTTCTACGAAAGCCGCGTGCTGTCACTTAGAAGTGCTGTCATGGAAGCATGACATATATGTTTCAGCGAAAGTTGCTTCCTTCCTTCGATTATTTTCTTGTTGTTTCGATTATTTTCTCAACTACTTTTTCGTTGCTTCAATTATCTTCTCGTTGCTTAAAGTGTTTTCTAGTAAAAAGAGAAACTAATCAAAGCAATGAGAAAATATGTTTAGGAACGAGAAAATACTCGAAGCAACGAGAAAATATTGAAATTTGAACAAACAATCTTCTCCATCTAATAAATTGCGTCAATTCCAAAACTATCAGAAACCGCAATAAACGAGCAATTAATGAAAATATAGGGAAAATACCTGAAGAATCGAGAATTTACTCGAAGCAACGAAAAAGGAATCAAAGTAACGCAGAAGCAGCAAGCAAATCCTCGAAATTCCAGGGTTCTTTCAGATACACACACACACACACACACATCCCTTGTGATGAAAGAATTACTGCCAAGCATGCCCTGAATAACTATTGTCTTTGACATCACAAGGGAAAAATATTTCAAAGCTTGATTCGTGAAGGATCTTTCAAGTTTTCACTTAAATGTTTCTATTTGAGTTTTTAAAACAAGTAGAATTGAACACCAAATTTTGATTGATTTGTTTTATGCATAGATACATAGATATATGCTATCATAAAATCGATAGATCAAATACGCAAATATAATCGTTATTTGCTGTATTCTCGAAGGGGGTTGAATTACCTCTCCTCCTGAGAGGGTATATAAGACCACGTCCTCGTAAATTTAAGGCTCCCGGGATTTTAATGGTACAATATACGTAATTCTGATTCATGGCTAGCATTGTCCATAATCGACAACAGCCGAGGGCATGGTGTAAAGCCAGCTAGGGGCAACGCAGGTAACAAATGTAACGTAAGTTCCTATGGGCTCAAGAATGGTGATCTACCGTTATTTGAAATATATCATTGTATGGGTACTTTCTTGTTTTAAATCTAAAGCTGTGATATTCTAATCATTTTACTGCCCTTTCATAGTCACGATGTTGCTGAAATTCTGCTGATGTGACCTTTGACCCACACACTCTACATGGGCTTGTTCAGATGATGTAGGGCGTGGGGTAGCCCACAATGTGTGAAGCCCAATTCTGATGTCCCCCGCCATATATTGCTGGAATATTGGTAACAGCAGCGTATAAATTACTCACTCACTCACTCAGCTGGAGTATCGTCGCTAAAAGTGAGGTAAGGTAAAATGGAGTTTAACGTTGTCCGTAAGAATATTTCGCTCATATGACGACGTGCATGTGTGTTTATGTGTGGCTGCTTGTACTAGCATAGATATAATCTAGTTTTATAGTGCTATCTCACTGAGATACCATGCCGCAGTGAAGCATCTCATCATTCAATCACCTCACCATTATAGTCAACATTTATTAGTCACCTCATCAACCTTATCATCTTCTCTTCTGCAAAAGATCACGAAACACCTGTCGACGAAAGACAGTGAAATAACTAGACCATCACATAATTAGATTTAAAACTAGCTTGCTACCATAAAATGATAACTCTAGAAAGCAAAAATACAATTCAAAAATGGGCTATAGATTGCCAACAAATGAAGGTAGATCACCATACTTGAGGCCATGGGGACTTACAGTACTTTTGCTACCTGCATGGACACTTAGCTGGATTTACACCATCTCTCGATGTCACACCATCAGATATTAGCGATTCTAAGAAATGTTGCCGTAAGTTAAAGGGTTTTCGTCCACGAAATGCAAAACATGGTACGAATAAATATACTTTGAATGTCGTGGTCTGATGTACCAGAGAGAAAATAACATACTCCCGCACTTCAAATCAAACCAGTCGAACATGCAATATGTAATGAATGAATGTATATCTTCAGGTCACTGATGGTACGTGTGCCATCGGCTCTTGCAAGCAGCATACGAGATGTTTGGAAACTCGGTCTGGAAAGGCAGCATGTGTCCAAGGTAATGTCCACATTTTGTTACACTGTCAAAATATATATTATCTCATGATGTTTTGCCATACCTCTTTGGGCTATGCAGCTTAATGAATGAACACAGCATGAATGTTCTATTTGTCTCTATATTGCAATCCGACACTAGCAACATCAGTCTCTTACCACATTCATAGATAAATTTCGACATCAAAATATATTATTTTCTATTTCTTTCTAAAATAAACACCAAATTCAATGCGTATTAACATTATGTAAAAATTCATCTGTTAAATATCGATTTCTAAATGTCAAATGTTCTTCTCGAATGATCGTGTTCCTGATGATATAGAGGATTTGTCTCAGATTTATCTCAGTTTATAAAGATAAGATCCATATTCCTGAAGGACCGAAGTAGTTTGACGGGAATTCTGATTGGTGTGCTTATTTTCGCACATAACAGTCATTGATAAGGTGAAAAGGCGATGAGTCTACTTGGCTGTTGTGGAAAGGGACGACTGGTGAGGAAAGCGCCCAGATTCCGAGTACTGCTTGACTCGTATTAGATGAGCCTGCGCAGTGCACGCGTTTGTGACAAGTAGGCGGGGCAGGGAATTTAGACGAATACACTTGGTTGCTACAGGTAGATTGGCGATTAAGCACATGCAACATATGCTGACCGTGGCGTGAACTCAATACCGCTTCTGTTTAACACGTGTCTCGATTTAGTTCAGCAAGACACCATCTCGACACGAGTCAATTTTTGAATGTTTGCAGATTTTAATTAATTTAACATGCCCAAGTAAGGGAAGCATGGACAAATTGTTCATTCTCAGGCAAGGGAGTAAGCCTACAATGTTATTATTTATATGGGAAAGACCTGTGCAACCAAAGTAGACGCTATGTCAAAATGTAGCCTGGCTACTGGTCTTTCCAAAGCAACTTTAAAACGTATTAAAGCTGAAGGCGATAGGGGTGTGAGTAGGCCTACTTTTATTAGTACAACCAAGTTGCGCAAACCAAAAAACTTCCAAGCACAAACTTAATGATTTTGACCGGTGTGCAGTCCGTCAACTTGTACAAAGTTTATATGGAGTACAAAAGCAACTGCCTACTCTAGATGTGATATATGATATGGCAAGAAGCCAATTGCATTACCAGGATTCAAAGGAATGCTTTCGAAAAAATCTGAAAGATATGGGGTTTAGGTAATACTTGCAATACTTACGTGCAATAAAAAAACAAGGTTGCATGTACACCACATTGTCCCAAAATGTTGGCAGCTTGATGGTAAGGTTGTGATAAGTGGTGTTCAGCCTCCGTCCGGTACCGTACCTCGGCTTATTGTTGTTCATGCAGGTTCCGAAAACGGTTTTGTACCAAATGCTTTACTTGTATTTGACTCAAAGCTTAAATCAGCAGATTATCATGACGAGATGAATTTTGACCAAATGGCTGCAGGAAAAATTATCCCACACATTCCACCCCACTCCGTCATTGTTATGGATAATGCGCCATACCACGGCAAGCAAGTGGACAAATGTCCGACAAAGGCTAACATAAAAGCTTGGTTACAAAGACACACTATTGCATTTGACGATAAAATGCTCAAAGCCGACTGTTGTGTCCAAAATCCAACAAATCGGGCCCTGTCTATAGAGAAGACACTATGTTGAAACAACATGGCCATGATGTACTACGTCTTCCTCCTTACCACGCAGGATTGAACCCAATTGAGTTGATTTGGGCCAATGTCAAAAATCATGTTCCTAAACAAAACTTGCAGTTCACAAAATCTTCTCTAAGAGTTGCCATAAACTAGAGAATGTCTGCAATCGGTGCCAAGGAATGGTCAGAATGTTGTAAACATGTTAAAACCATTGAAGATGGCTACTGGCCACGGGAAATTGCAGTAGAAAAAGAAATTGACAGAATCGTGATCGAAGTAGGACTGGCAAGTGACTCAGACACCGAGACCGATTCAGAAAGTGACGACTAAGGCCCGAAGTACGCCTGAATAAGTAAATTCCATAATGAATCTATTCGGTATTTGAACCCTGTGTGGAGAGGATGCACCAGAATATATGCCGATTATACATCCGTTTGTAAACATAACAAATGTTCTTTTGTCTAGCACTTGTGTGGGGTGTTTTTTTAAATATTTGGTTTTGCTGGTTCAGTTTCTAAGGATCTTAGCTGTACACATACTTAGT
This sequence comes from Haliotis rubra, assembly GCF_003918875.1. Taxonomy (NCBI): domain Eukaryota; kingdom Metazoa; phylum Mollusca; class Gastropoda; order Lepetellida; family Haliotidae; genus Haliotis; species Haliotis rubra. The sequence continues at coordinate 93,154 of NW_025765254.1, forward strand.
ATGATATAACAATCAGGGTCATGTGTTCGCACTCAAGTCGTTTACATGGATATTATTCGGCATCTTGTCGATCGGGTATCAGTGGGCGGAGTCGGTTTCTGTCTCATAACTTTTCGAGAGCGACTAACGAACTAAAGTACTCACGGAAATAAAAATGAAATGTTTTTGGGTCTTTATTTGTTTATTACTTCATTGAAAGGTAGTTTTAACAAATATTGAAATAACTCTATTTTTCACAACTAGGCCTTTAATTTGGTCCTTTTATCACCATCCAAAATACCATTTTACAGGGAAAAATAACAAACATTTGCATATTACCAACAAATTAAGAAACATGTTACAACTTACATCACAATCAACAACGGGTGGTAACAACTACCCTCAGCACTGGTTAGACGGGGAAGATGTATTTGTATGTGCGTTGCCATAGCGATTGTGCAAAGCTATGAATGAACTCATGAAAATAGTAAACTTTCAACAAGAGCACAGGCATGAAAAATGGACTGAGAAAAACCTTACTCAATTATTTTCTATATTAATGAGGATAAAAGAAATAACGTATGAATAGTATATGACGTTTTTCATAAAATATATTACGCTATGGAGTGTACATGTAACTTGCATACTATAGCTTGCATAAGAAACGTACATTTTGACTGATGAAATTTCGGTGTCTTACCTGGAAGTAGACATTCGTTATTACAGTAAAAATCCTTTGATGTCGGGGTGCTGATGGTGCATGTTGTTTTAAGAGATTAACTTTCTGGGTTATACTAAATTCTGAACAACCGAAATTTGAAGGTGTAAAAATGACACGAGTTGCTCTCCTATAAACTCATCTATTTCGGGTGATTGTACAAAAAGTGATCAGGAAAGAAATTTGTCATAGGATATTTAACAATCAAACTTTAGTTGTGTTCAAAAGTACGAAAAAAAATATTTCTATTTCCGTGAGTAGTTTTGATATATTTCATAACAAACTGTACTGATTGTAATTTGAGGAAATTTCCAGGAATTGCACTCTGTATAACTGTTTTAGTCACGATATGGGTGAAATATTTCCGATGTGACTAAAATCTTTAATTCACTCACTCACTCACTCCTCCAGGAATTGTTATTCATTCCAAGTCCAGTGGTTATCGGCAGTGGTAAACATGTGATAGTGATCCTGTCTGATAACGTCCCTATGCTACTTAACTAATCAGAGCCGTGTTAGCTGTTAGAGCTTTTCGCCAATACATGTGGTTTTCAGTGATCTGTTCATATAATTTTTCACAGCACTTTTGCCTTTTACACCAAGTGGAATCATTTTGTCTGTGTGGAAAAACAAGTCTGGGTATCCTTTTCACTGACATGTTATATTCACGTCCTGATCTGGTTAGGTTGCATATATGTCGGTTCCAGCCAGTAAAATACCACCTGCTTGTCCAAATATGTAGATCGATGCTCTAGATGTTTGTTGTTTAACGCAACACTCAGCAATATTCCAACTATATGGCCGCGGTCTGTAAATATTCGAACCTAACCACACGATCCCGTTAGTCGCCACTTACAATAAAGCATGAATTGCTGAAGACCAATTCTATCACCCAATCTTCACGGGTGCAACCTTAAACTGAGACACCATTATCATGGCAATCCGTTTTAGGAAGGTTCACAATGAATGGAACCGTTATTCCTTTCATTATATTGATTGAGAAACAATGGAATAGAAAAAAAAGTGTTCAGAGTATCTTTGAAGTCTGCTTTTACCTTGATTCTGGATACCGTTTGCTTTATTACATCTGCTTAGGTTTCAGATAAAGATACCAGACAATGGCACCATTTTACCATTCATTATACTTCTCCAACAAACAAATGCAGAAACTGCTTCCAAGCATTCTGAATTTAATTGTTAAATAGTTTAGCCCTCTTAAACAGCACAACTGCCAACAGATGAGGCGATGGTGCAGAACCTAAGTCCCATGGTCCTTATTATGGTGAACAACGTTCAGTTGTTGGCGATCTATAGCCTGCTATATATTGTATTGTCGAGGGTTTTAGGTTTACATGCCAGTTTTAGATCCATGTATGTGATATTCAAGATGTTTTATTGCCTTGTTTTAGTCCTTATATGGCTGGATTACTGCCAATGTGACTAAACCTAAACCTAAAACTCACTGAAGTGTTAAATGTACTATGTCAGTAATTTTGTGTCAAACTCACAATGATTTTAGAGAGAACTCCAAAACAAAACCAGAAGATGATTCCAGCAAATAAACTTGCCTTTCGTGATACGTGTTCTCGATTTCACGCATGTGCACTTTGTGTGTTGCAGCAACAGAGAGAGCACCTCAAGACCGCTCCAGAGAAAATAACAAAGTACAAAAACTAGTCGAAGAGGGGGACTATGCAGGATTAGAAAAGCTCTTGGACAGTGAGAAGGTTGATTTGGACGTCATAGGCGTGGACGGACAAACACCAGCAATGTATGCAGCAAAGACTGGACGTTTACATATGTTCAAGTTACTTGCTCGTCATGGAGCTGACATGACAGTGATAGATAAATCTGGCAGCAACATTCTTCATTTGGCCGTTAAAGGAGAAATGATCCAAGTAGTCGAGTATGTCCTCAACCACAGAAACACTTTAGACGTCAACAGAAAGGATGATGATGGACAGACGCCTTTGATGGTAGCAACGTCCGCGGGCTATGATAGAATAGCTGAATTTATTAGAAGAAAATCTTAAAAGGGACATTGCAGCAACAGCTTAAAGCTGAAAGACTAACGGGATCAGGTGGTCAGGCTCTCTAAATTGGTTGACAAGTCATCGTATCCAAAGTGTGTAAATTGCTGCTGATCACTGCATTGTCTGGTCCGCACTACATTATTCATAGACTGCCGTGATATTGCTGGAATATTGCCGAGTGTAGTGTTAAACAGCATACCAACCAACCACAGACAGATCTAATATTCCACTCATCAGAAGGGATATACGATCCATATGGTCGAGTATATCCTAAAAAATCAGAAACACATTAGACGTCAGCAGAAAGATAATCTTGGACACACACCATTGATGATAGCAAGTTCCATGGATCTTTATCCAACAGCTGATATAATCAAATTTGAAAAATATGATTACTGGATTGCATGGTCATTCGATTATTTACAGACCGCCGCCAGACAACATACAAACAAACCAAAATTTGAAATTAATATTCACTCAATATTTTCATATATTCTTACAAACATCATTCTTTAAATATTATTTTAATAGTGATTATATGTGAATGTAAAATGTTATTTCATTTAACAGACAATGTTGAGGTACATCTGTTCGGTTGCTGGCATTTATGTTCCCACATACATTGTTGTTGCCGAATCAGTTCCCATAAATCTTTAGCTGCCAGTAGAGCATTATGAGACATTTGGGTTCTGTGTTATCAGCGTTAACAGATAATACGTCATATCAGTTCTCATCATGGGAAACCGTGCCAGGATAGAGTCCCAGCACAGTGTTGTCTGTGATGGGTGACTGAACGTGGCACATTTCAAATGCACTATCGAAACTTAACTAAAGCCCCGTCCGCTTCAATAACATACTCTCACCAAAATCAGGATGAAATCATACAGTGTGTACGAGAACTGTTTCAGAAAGGGGCATCTCCAGGTATCTTCAATGGCATGCATTAAGCGTATTGTGCTTCTCATTTTATCAATTGTGAAGTAAGTGCCGCTTTTAGCAATATTACAGCAATATCACAGCTGGTGACACCAGAAGTGGGCTTCACACATTGTACCCATGTAGGCAACCGAGGGACGAGTGAACGCTTTAACTTCTTGGCTAGATCATGATCTACATTATTCGCAGTTAATTATCCTGATGACCTTGTCTAACTTGTGATACTTTACATGTAATAATTGGAGAACCCATTTGTATCAACAATGTATACCTGCTTACATATTTCTATATGCGTTGTATATATACTCTGTACAAAAACTATTCTTGGCTACCCTGCCGTCCCAAAATAGTGTGGAAGCCTCGACAATAGAACGGTATCGTTATTAATGAAAGTTTACGGTAACGGACTCCAGAGTTTTGCTCGGACTTTGTTGATCTTATGTTCAGATGTATACACATTTTAGCCAGGACGGTGGAGATGCCAGTTTTAGTCCTGTTCTTGTAGACCTCCTCGACTTGGGGAGGGTGGGGTAGCTTAGTGGTTAAAGCTCGTTCTCACACGGGTTTGATTCCCACATGGGCAAAATGTGTGAAGCCCATTTCCGGTGTCGGACTCCGTGATATTGCTATGATATTCCTAAAGCCGCGTAACCCAAACTCACCCACTCTCTCCTCAGCTTAGGGTATTTGCCTGAATTTAACCATCTGGCCGAATTGTGTCTCCAATAGTTAAACTCCATCGCAATTCCTTATTCAGGATATCTACCTTCTTGAAACAGGTTTATGCTTGACAGTAAGACATATTAGAATTCAACCAAGATGCAATTCACACAACGTGTCTGATACGGATGTTTCCTCGGAACACCGAACAACATTAACTTGCTGCTTGACTGGCTGTTGTTTTTCTTAATAAGACACGTTAGTAACTAAGAGAGCCCATCATCATGCATGGTTGTTTATGATAGCTGTTTTAGTTGGGTCAGGTTTATGGTCAAATAAGGGTGGACTAACCCAATGGTTAAAGCGTCCGCTGGCCATGATGGAGACTCGGGTTCGATTCCTACATTTTTTAAAAAAAGAGAAAACAGCTATTTCACCAATATTTTTACCCTTAACCAAACTGAATTTACTTTTTGTAGTCGGAACTCAACGAAACTTATCCGAAATGTGAAAAACATTATGTTACTATCTAGCACAAACAATAACACGTTATATTTGGGATTACACAGCATAGTGCATATTATAATACTTTTATTGGGTTGAGTCCCATGTGGGATTCGAACCCACAACCAAGAGTCAGGCACCGAATTGCAGCAGACAAAGTCAGCCGTCTAACCAACTAAGACAACGCGGTTTCCACAAAAATGGAAGTTGCACAACTGGTAGTCTACAACCACGGACTTTGTGTTTGTTTGTTTGTTTTCTTTTTTTTTTTTTTTATTCATATTTTTTAGGTACAAAATGTATCTCACATGACAAGCATATAACGAATGAAATAGAAAAAGGGTCGGTTGTGTGTTAATGTCAATCAAATGATTGATGGCAATCAGACCAGAATCCAACAAATTTGGTAAAATTACAAGCAGAGATGGCATGTGATTTATCGATATTGTAAAGTTTTTACTCATTTCCTTTCTGGTCATATCGAAACTTGGTGTACAAGTTTATATTCGTATTTTAAAGAGAGTAAATTTGACAACTCGTTATCAGGAGATTAAGGACATTGTTCTTATTTTTCAGAGAATCCAAATGTGATTTTCATCTTATCGATATTCAGTGTGATATCTGTTTTGTTCTTATCCAATTGGGAAATTGATTCCATATGTTCCTAGTGAGTGAGTGAGAGTAGTAAAACTACTAGAATATCACTGCTCTTAATTTAAAACTAGTACTCTATCATAAAAATATATCACGAGAGACAACAGTACAATATAAGAACGGGCCATAAATCACCAGCAACTGAATATGTTTCTAGATTTTGGACAGTCGTAAAGAGATGAATTCCGCTTTCTGGTACATTTTACAATATGAGCATAACTTACTATTTATATATCCCATCTTAAACAAAAGTAGGTTCGTTGTCAAGTTTCTATGCACTAAAGGGGCGGTGTGGTAGCCTAGTGGTTAAAGCGTTCGCTCGTCACGCCGAAGGCCCGGGTTCGATTCCCCACATGGGTACAATTTGTGAAGCCCATTTCTGGTGTCCCCGTCGTAATATTGATGGAATATTGCTAAAAACGGCGTAAAACCATACTCAGCCAGCCAGTCAGCTATGCACTAAAGAATATTGAAACCATTAAGTCTGAATTTGTATGAGCTCGAAGTATAATCTTTTGATAGGATTTCCATTCCTTTTCACTTATATCTGTTTCAAGTTCATCTTCCTATTTCTTTTATACCTATATATAGCAGAGTCTAAAATTGGAATAAATATATATCGCAATATGTCTTACAACCTTTCTTATTTCTAAAGATGTCTTGAATGTGATAAGGAATGAATGGTAATTCAAGTTTTCTCCAAATGGTATGTTGTATGTTTTAGAATAGTGTTTACAGTCCGTTTGAGTCAGAAACGGACCGATGAATTGCAAATTTGATCATTGTACAAAATTGCCAGATAAATATATATAGTACACATGTTTATCATTTACTAATACCCAACAGCTTTCTTATATTTGAAAATTTCCGGACTCCACCAAAAAAGTTGTTCAAGAAACTGCTTTTACTAGGCTTACATATTCTAAGAAGTTCGTTTTAAATGGTTTCTAGTTCGCTCATTAAACTTTTGATATGTATACTTTGTTTTATGAATGCTTCTCCCTTCTGCAGGATATCTTGTACGTTTTGTGACACATTGTAGGTAAAGATCGCAGTCAATTTGGAGTCCTTTAAAACATTCTCTTAAACCACGCAATTTTTTAGCATTGACAGTCTATTTATGTCGGGCATTCTTAAAACGCCTTCCTCATATTTATAATTTATGATGTCACGTTTAATCTTTAATGTTATCCATACAAAGAAGAATCATTAATAATGTCATTTGGTGGGTTAGGTAGGGCGTAAAATAAGTGTTTTATTGTTGGCAAAATTAAGGATTTCAGGACTGTAATCATACCGAGGGGTGTAAGGGTTCGAGCTGTCCATATTTGTATTTGTCTTTTTATTTTGTTAAGTTTGTCTTTATAGTTCCTTCCAGCCATCTTAGTTAGGTTTAGAGAGAATACAATACCGAGAATAGTAAAGCCAGCTTGGGACCAGTTAAGTTTCCATTTTTGGCCTAAAATGTTGGTTGATCCTCTGAGAGATCCTATCCAAATGATTCTTGTTTCGCTTACATTTATTCTCAGACCGGAAAGGAAGCATAGTCGTCCAATATTTGTAAAACATATTGTAGACACTTTTCAGTGCCATCTAAGACAAAGGGATATATCAACTGCAAACTGGGAGACTAGATATTCTGTGTTTCCAATTGTTATACCTTTTACCTTTGGATTGTTTCGAATCATTGCAGATAGAATTTCAGCGCATATAATGAAGATAAAAGGTGAAAGGGGATCCCCTTGTCTACAGCCTCCAGTTATATTAAAGAAGTCAGAACCAAAGCCATTTTCTAATACTGACGAGCTTATATTACAATATAAAGTCTTGATCCATTTTCTTTTAGATTCCCCAAAATTGAAAAACGCGAAAACCTCTTCATTGAAATTCCAATCTACGGAGTTAAAAGGCTTTTTCGAAATCGATCAGTAGTGACATTCCAGGAATTTCCATAGTTTCTGTATAATCCATTATGTCGTACAGTCTTGTCCATTCTCCAATATATTCAATTTTTGATCTTTGTTAATAATTGAGGCCAATACCCTTTTAATTCTATTTGCTTCTGTTGCCGAACCGATCTTGTATGACATATTTAGTAACGATATCGGTCTCCAGTTTGATAAATATTGTTTTGGGGTTTGTGTTCCCCATTGCGAAGTGTAAATTGGCACGACTCCCAGGGCCGAAAACTATGAATACACAATGCCATTTCTCTTTACTTTGCTGAAAAAGTGCAATCCCAAATATAACATGCGTTACATTTGACCACTTTCTAAATGTGTATCCATAGCAACATGCTTCAAAATTGACTATTGTAATCTGATATCTGTTCTCACTGATCGGCGAAGTTGTTGATGTATGTTGTACCTTCAGATATATGATGTTAATGTTGTCCCTAATGCCGCCGATAGAGCGTTTAGTTCCTAATGCCGCCGATAGAGCGTTTAGTTCAGTTACCAATCGATGCTTAACAAGACATGTAGTGATGAAAAGTCAAATGTATCTGCAAAACACCCAATCCCTGTAAATTATTAACATGACATCTCTTGACATTCAATATCTATGTCCTCACGGGACCTTATCAGCTACTCTCGTGATTCTTCCATTTTATAGTCGCTGAAACCTAAATATTAGTCAGATGGAGCTATGAGAACCTATCAACGACTAAGTGCTTCCACATTGTAGTCGCTTAAGCCAAGATGTCTGCCGGTTCTAACGTGACGCTCTGTAAACCATATCACGTGTAGTTTCCACTTTGCTCTGCCAACCAGGTCAGCCGGCAAACAACATCCAGAGAATTTCCAGGTTGATCTGATCCTTCTCGCTTGTTCATCCACATATCAAACTGATGATACTGCTACTTGCCAAATATCATATATAAATGAAAGCTACCAAACAAATCACCAACTCTATCTCACTTCAAGAATAAATTAAATACAATTATTTGATAGCAAAAGTTGGATACTGTAAATAAAACTATGCTCAATGAATTTGAGTGAGTGAGTGAGTTTTGTTTTACGCCGCACTCAGCAATATTCCAACTATATGGCGGCGGTCTGTAAATAATCGAGTCTGGACCGGACAATCCAGTGATCATCAGCATGAGCATCAATCTGCGCAATTGGGAACCGATGACATGTGTCAACCAAGTCAGCGAGCCTGACCACCCGATCCCGTTAGTCGGATCTTAGGAGAAGCATAGTCGCCTTTTATGGCAAGCATGGGTTGCTGGAGACCTATTCTACCCCTGATCTTCACAGGTCCTTAATGAATTTGAAAGGAAATAGGCTGTGTATCGAATATGAATCAATGAAAAACATGATTTAATCACTTATTACATTGAGTTACATTGTATTCAGGTGATGCGAAGGTTTGATACAGATTCTTGTATCGCTGTCAAACGTCACATCACCTGCATAAAGAAGTTGTCTCCTTATCAAAATCAACAGTCAAGCAGGACATGCTTGCCGTTATTCGTTCCTCACAAGGATACAAAACGGAGGATCCTCACCTTTTAAGCATTCGTGTGTATATTTAGTATGGCCAATGCAACATTATCGCATAATGACCTCCTCAAATCCGAACTGACAACTCAAGTACGTATAGCCGATGGTTGGTTTAATTTCATGTAAATGATTGATACCTACTTGAGTGTCCTACTTCTTTTTCATTAAATCACGGAAACAAGATCTAATGGAATCTTTGTAATCATAGTTATCGGATCAGAAGTAGTGTCACAGATTTGTTGAGTGCTGCCTTAGCAGCAAAATCGGCCCTTGTGTTACCAGAAATGCCAACACAGTATCCAGCAGAGGACGATGGTGTATTGGCCAGTAGCAAGATCAATATAGAATTCAAATAGAGTCAGAAAAATATTAGATATCGTTGATATTTAGGGTGTTTTCTTTTTAAAGAGAGAGAGAGAGAGAGAGAGAGAGAGAGAGAGAGGAGAGAGAGAGAGAGAGAGAGAGAGAGAGAGAGAGAGAGAGAGAGAGAGAGAGAGAGAGAGAGAGAGAGAGAGAGAGAGAGAGAGCTATTAGTGTTACGCAGCACTCACGACGAGGAGGTTGCTCTTCACGAATGCCCAAACAATAAGGAAGGAAAGGAGATCACACCGACCCCTGTCCCTGCTGAAAGACAGAAGTTTATTCGTAATATCGGCCTCATGGCCTATAATACAGTCACAAACTTTGGCAGTTTCGTGAAACAGTGGTCATAATTAGTATTGGGATCTTACTTTAAAAACATAATGTAAAAATAGTGCTGTGCAGTATATAACTTGGGGGTTTTTGGATTGCAAAATTGACTGCAGAGTGAGTGGGCCTTTGTAGACATTTTGTAATTGTTTGAAGTAACTGTCTCTGTACCGCTGATATTTGACACATCGGAAGAATACGTGATTCTCAGTTTCTGTTTCCGCGGCATCACAGAATGAACACAAGTAGTTCGTACGTGGGGCATCCTCATTAAGTCTGTGCATGTTCACTTTAAAATTGTTATTCGAAATACGAAACTTGATAAGTGCACGGATCAGATGTTTATATTTTAGTTCTGTTATGTAGGACTCCAGGCAAAGTTCATGTTTAAACTGTGAATAATGACTGAAAAAAGTGGAGCTGTTGATTTCGTTGTGCCAAGTTTGGTAGGCGATATCCTTCAATCGTTGTTTGAAAGTATACATGAATAGCTGGACGTTAGCAACGCCCTGGTTTAACCAGACATGAGAAAACCCGTTTCTGAATAATAAGTTTCTAACATTGGATGCCCAGTTTGTTTTGCCCATATCATCAAATGTTTTTAGCATTCTGTAGCACTGCAGTGGATAACGTTGTTCATTCATACTGAGTATCTTGAACCAAAACTTGATTACTCGAATCTGTGTTAATACGTAGATGGGGTGACGTCCAAGCTCCCCAAGTGTGGCTTTGTTTGAAGCACATTTTCCAATTTTCAGAAATCGTTTGAAATACATAGTATGGACCCTCTCGATTACATCAGAATATTTATGTCCCCATATTTCCGAGCCGTATAGTAGTATAGGTGCCACTTTTCGATCAAATATAGTTCTTGCACTTGAATAGGTTAGTTCTTGATACTTGTTAAAAAGTCTGAAAACAGAGAGGCAGGCTTTACTTGCTTGTTGAGCAAGTGTTTCACAGGCTTTTGTCCACACGAGCCTAGATGAAAATATTATGCCGAGATATTTATAGTATGTAACCACCTTAAGAGGATTTTTACAAAAAGTCCACTTTTCAGAATGTCTCAGAATTCCTTCGTTGCGAAACACTATGATATTTGTTTTGTTAAGATTCAGCTGTAATCCCCATTTGATACAGAATGATTCCAGGATATTAAGCTGGCGCTGTAGACCTATTACACTGGTAGCAAAAAGGACGATGTCATCAGCAAACATTAGCAGTAATAGATCTTGTATATCTTGCGTAACAAAAATTCAATTGTTGCCTGATTGGTAGAGCTCTGTTGCAAATTCACTAATAAAGAGAAGGAAGAGGAGGGGGCTGAGAATACACCCTTGTCTCACTCCACGGGAAGTATCAAAAGTTTCAGTTCTTGAATCAGTATTCACTCTTACACTGGCTTTCACCGATGCGTACATACTTTTAAGCAACATAGTTATCTTTCCGTGACAGCCGCGTTGAATCAAAATATATAGCAGTTTATCTCTGTCCACAAAGTCAAATGCCTTTTTAAAGTCAACGAAACCACAGTAGAAACGACCTTTGGGTTTGCACAAATATTTCGAACACAAAGCCTGAAGAGTAAAAATATGGTGAGTAGTTGAATATTGAGGGCGGAAACCAGCTTGACTTTCGGATAATATTTCGTTTAACTCAACCCACGTCCTTAATCTTTTCTCTATAATTGAAATAAAAAGTTTTCCCATTGAATTTAGTATTGATATTCCTCTATAATTCGATGGTTCTTTCTTGGATCCAGATTTAAACAGTGGTATAATAACGCCGATATTCCAGTTTGTAGGAAACAGACCATTGTCCAAAATCTTGTTGAATAGCATCTTCACATATGGAATTAAAATATTACATGATAGTTTGTACAGTTCTGGGGGTATCCCGTCAGTGCCTGGTGATTTATTTGATTTAAGATCATATATAGATTTTCTAATTTCTTCTTCAGAGATTTCACTGTTTAAATAAATATCTTGGTGCGCTAACCCATCGCAGTCCTTACACGAGTGATGTTCGATGAAGTGTTTTACTTGTTGGTCAAACTCTGAAGCAGTTACTTCTATTTATGGATTTAACAGATCAGTGAAGTAGGCTTGCCAGTCAGCTGCGGAAATACATGAATCAATGTTTGTTCGGAATGCCTGTTTTACTTTACTCCAGAATTCTTTACAGTCCCCACGTGCCGCCGCAACGGTGATGCCATCTTCAATTTTTCTGTTGTATCTAATTTTCTTAAGTTTACAACATTCTTTGAAGGCATGCTTTGCATCAATATAATAATTTCTGTTTTTATCACAATTAGACGTCCTGAACTTGTGGAGACACCTGTATTTCGCCGTTTTAAGTTGTTGGCACTCATAATCAAACCAGGGAGGTTGTTTAGGAGCTTGACTAGAGTTTGAATTACGTGGTAATACTCGTTTTCCTGTTGCTGCCACGACGTCTGATAATTTGCTAACTGCACGATTTATATCCAAGTTTAAGTATTCCAGAAATTCAGATATCAGTACATTTATCTTGTCGTTTGCAACAACGCTAGATAATTGTTCTTTGTCCGTATGGCTGTATTTGTATCTGGGCATAGTGTAGACTGGCATGTCTGATCCAGACACTGGTGCAGTATCTTTCCTTATGACGTCATTAAATGTACATGCTATAGGCATATGGTCAGATTCTGATCTTGGAATCACAGTCATGTCACTGATTTTAGGAAATATAGTACTTGATACTAAGACGTAGTCCACCACACTGGCTCCTGCTCGCGACATGAATGTAAAGTTACCATGTACATCTCCCAATGACCTCCCATTTACTATGTGGAGGTTGAACACTTTACACAAGTTTAGAAAACTTCTACCATAGTTGTTGATTTGTGTATAACATGAGTTTCTTGGTATATCAAATAAATCTTCTCTATAATCATCGTTAAGCGGCAAATAGTGCATGTCGTCATTTATTATGCAATCTGTTTCATCTGCAGTTCGGGCATTGAAATTTCCCATTAGGATAAAACTAATATCCTCTCCATAGTCTGATAAGATAAGCAAAAGCTTCTTCTCAAGAGCGGAAATTCCATCCTCATCTGCATGTGCATACTCCTTTGAATATTCGGGATGAATGTATACAAATAAAACAAATATGGTGGTAGGACACACTTTTGCGTTCAGTTTGAAAACAATAACATTTGCCCATTGATCATAAAGTCTCTGAAAATAAGAAACTACTTGGTGGTTAATGAAAACACTGATTCCTCCTGAAAATCTACCTCATTCACTTTCTCGTTTAGCATCTACAATGAAACATTTATAAAGGTTAAATACATTTTCGAGCTTATCATATGCATCGCTTGCCGGCGGACACATTCTTTCCAGAAAGCAGAATACATCAAAAGTTTTGCACAGTCTATAAATATCGTAATTTTCCAATTTTGAATGTAAACCGTGAATGTTCCAGGAAAGAAAAGATAAAACAAGAGAGTTAGTAGTCAGTTCGGTTCTATCGTTCTCAATGTTACAAGGTTGAGTATGATTTTGGTCACTGAGGTCACGGCCGGTATCCTAGCTGGGGGACGAAAGGGGTTGTGTCGATGACGTAGGTCCCGATGGTTGTCGTCGCTCCCAGTTCTTCCCTGTCCGACCTGCCTGACATTGTCACTAGCTTCGTCATACGCATACACACTGCCTTCAATGATAAGCTTATCATAACTCATAAACGAAAATTTGCCTTCGCTTCGCGCTTTCTCCATCACAGGGAACAGTTGTGATCTTATCCATCGTACCCTCTCTGTAAGGTCTTCCGATACCCGATGTTGTTTGTCGCCTTTAAGTTTAAGCCGGGCCGACTTAATTACCCTCTGCTTATCTTTGTAGGATGCAAATTTAACAATTATCGGTCGGTTAGTGCCTTTAGTATCACTGTCATCAATGATGTCTCTCTCCTTACAGAATTCTCTCACTTTGGTCCCTGTCCCTGCTGAATGAGTCAGTGAGGTAGGGGAGGGGGAAGGAGGGATTTCTGGGGTTCCCCGCCATGATATTGCTGAAATAATGCTAAAAGCGGAGTAAAACCATACTCAATCACTCACTCACTCACTTCACACTTCGTACAATAAGTTCATTAGATGTCAGGAAATATACGTGGAGATACGCGTTTCTATTTCATATTATCTTGCTTCACACATAACATAACATAACAAACATCGAGGGTACATCAGCCCATGTCCCCCTCGAGACCAGTGAACAACTTATAATGTATGATTTCATTCTGGTTTTTGTGAGAGCATGGTATTGAAGACTACGGGATTTTCGATAGTGCATTTGACTTCAGACAACACTGTGCTGGGACTCTATCCTGGCACGGTTTCCCATGATGGGAACTGATATGAAGTATTATCTGTTAACGCTGATAACACAGAAGCCAAATGTCTCATAATGCTCTACCGGCAGCTAAAGATTTATGGGAACTGATTCGGCAACAACGTGAACAATGTATGTGTGAACATAAATGCCAGGAACTTATCAAACGTACGTCACCATTGTCTGTTAAATCAAGTAACATTTTACATTCACATATAATCACTAATAGAATAATATTTAGAGAATATATCGAGCGAATGTTCTAGGAACCGATACCACATGCAAAGACTTGCAACCTTGAACATACAAAGACTTGCATCCCTTGCAATAGTCAAATAACAATCAAGCACATTTTGCTTGAATGTGTAGACTTTGCACTTATCTGACAGCGGGTTTATGATAATGTTCCTAGCTTAACAGAACATTTTACAACAGTTTCTAACCATTCAAGTTTAGCATATTTAAGAGAAATCCATCTTTATGAGAACAACAAAAATAGAATTTTATCTCAATAGTCAGGTTTTGCCCTTGAATGTGATATTTGCTTGGGAATTTAGTGATTTTCAGCATCCTTCTTATTACAATGCCCCATATCTTGTAATGCAAAAATATTTCTCAATCACTCACTCATTGTTCCTCCTGACAAATAGGCTTGTTGAATTCATAAACTATATACATGCAACATGTTGGGTGGTTGGCGTGTTGTTTTACGCCGCACTCAGCAATATTCCAGCTATATGGCGGTGGTCTATAAATAAGCGAGTCTGGATCAGACAATGCTCATTATGCTCATATCTTTGACTCTTCCTTTTTGTTTTACTTTTTTTCGAAATTAGAAATGCCTGTTCTTTTTGAAGTGATATGATATACTAAGGATGTACAACAAACCTTAAGTAATACACGCAAATGCAGATCCCCCGCCATGACTGAATCTGAGTGGATGGACATGCCACTTTGCTTTCCGATACTTAGCACGGATCAGCAATTTCATCAAAGAAAAACGTAATCGTACATCCCCACCCACTGACGTCATAAGCACTCCAAGCAATACTGTGTGTCACCAAAGTGATGGAACACTCCTTAGTGTGAATATCGGAACAAAATAGACAGACTTTGTGGATATCTACCAAAGCCTAATGCTGCCACTTTTGTAGCACAAATATTTTTTCTGCTACAACTCTTGTTGCTTCGATTATTTACTCGTTACTTCGAGTATTTTCTCAGTATTTCAATAATTTTCTCGTTACTTCGAGTTTTTTCTCGTTACTTTGAGTATTTTCTCGTAACTTCAAATATTTTAGGGTTGCTTCGATTAATTTCTCGTTGCTTCAAGTTTCTTTCAAAAACTTGAAATTTCAAATATTTTCTCGTTGCTTCAAGTTTCTGTCAAAAACTTGAAATTTCGAGTATTTACTCGTTGCTTCGAGTATTTTCTCGTTACATCAATTATTTTCTCATAGCTTCAATTAATTTCTCGTTGCTTAGATTATTTTCTCGTTGCTTCAATTAATTTCTCGTTGCTTAGATTATTTTCTCGTTGCTTCAAGTTTCTCTCAAAAACTTGAAATTTCGAATATTGAATCGTTGCTTTGAATACTTTCTCATTATTTCAATTATCTTTTCGTTGCTTCGATTAATTTCTCGTTGCTTCAAGTTTCTTTCAAAAACTTGAAATTTCAAATATTGACTCGTTGCTTTGAATACTTTCTCATTATTTCAATTATCTTTTCGTTGCTTCGATTAATTTATCGTTGCTTCAAGTTTCTTTCAAAAACTTGAAATTTCAAATATTTTCTCGTTGGTTCAAGTTTCTTTCAAAAACTTGAAATTTCGAATATTGACTCGTTGCTTCGAATATTTTCTCGTTACTTCAATTATTTTCTCATTGCTTCGATTAATTTCTCGTTGCTTCGAATATTTTCTCGTTGCTTCAAGTTTCTGTAAAAAACTTGAAATTTCGAGTATTTACTCGTTACGTCAATTATTTCTTCGTTGCTTCGATTACCTTCTCTTTTGGAGTGCCTAAAGCTCGGGCCAAGAAAACTCGGGCCGGGCCGGGCCACCGGGTACTGCTAAAAATGGATTGCAGAATATTAAAACGAAACCTACACATTTGGGGGAGAAACACTTCCTGCCATCTTAAATGTTTTGTTTGATTGAAAATGTATGTTTAACGATGAAATAAAAAGAAAACTATGACTACATACTGAGAGTCACGTAGAAAAGACACCGTCTTGTTGTTATGTGTTTTCCTTGATATGTCTATGTGAGAAGGTTAGTTACTTCTCTTAGCGCGTGACACCCTGGGCAGGAAGTGACAGTGTTTTGACTCAATTTCTTTACTTAATTGAAATATTGAGGTTCCCTAATTAACCATTATTACCGCATGCTGAATCAGCACAGGTCGTTTATGTTATTGCGAAGTGGATATTGGCTAATGTCAGCGTGTTAATTTTCTAGAGTTACTGCGTAGTGTTTGAAGCAAACACGTTGCGTAAAGTGATGCCATCTTTTCTATATCCTCAAAATAGTATTATATGTGTTCGGTCTTGCCCAGGCTCCCAAAAGCACCTTAAACCTCACACATGCAACCAGCATTGTATTTATATCTATAGAATGGTATTGCATCTGCCTAAATATCAGTTTGTATTGTTACAAAATGCCATATGTAAAGATGATTGGTCCGTTAAAATGAAGCCCTTTTCCCTTTCCATTCCCAACATAGAGTCAATCAAAAGTGGCTAGTCTCTGAAATACACACACACACACACACACACACACACACACACACACACACACACACACACACACACACACACACACACACACACATTTCCCCTTGCGAGATGTTGATTTGTTCTTTAAATTGCTAAAAAGTTGCGTTGAACACCAAACAAAACCACACACTTGAAAAACAAACCCCCACCCCCAAAAAAAAACCAAACAAAATAACACCCAAAACAAATGCTCATAATAAAGTCGGAACGTTTACTATCGACTCTGCTTTTCTAAGAGATTTCTTATGGATATGGAACGGGCTTTGTCGCTATTATTTCATGTGGTTCGTTTGCATGGGCGATTTCTTTTCTTTCTTTACTTTTAAAAACTGACGCAACGGACGAACTGAGTGTATCCATACTACATATCGAAGTGTGATACATAGTACTATGATTCGTACGTGAAAGGGGTTTGAAAAACATCAACACAAAAATACTATCTTATATTAGGCAGGTTGTTCGCCTGTGTTTCTGGCATACTTTTTAAATGGTAACATTCGATGGGATTCGATTTGATATTTGTCATGGAACGCTACAGTCAAAACAAATATGAAAACAGGGATTCATATGACTGTGGTCCGATGACTTGTGACATGTTTAGAATGAGGCTAAGGGCCCCTCTTTGAGCAACGTGATCGTTCAAATTACTTCAATCTGAGACTTCATTAAGAGGTTTTAGGTAGATATAACTAGATATATGTACAATTCAGGATACATGTGTGATGTTTAAGTTGTTTTTGATGGCCCGGGACAAGTCATAGACTTAACACTTTTGATAGAGGCTGGATATGTTGGAGAGGAAAACGGGCTTCACTTTATCGGACCAGTTATCCATACGTGTGGCATTTTGTAACATTGAAAATGATATTTAGGTACATATAATACTAATCTATGGATTTAAACAAAATTCAAGATACATGTTTGAGATCTATGCTGCTTTTGACGGCCCGGGCAAAACAGAACCGAACTGTCACAGTGTGGGGAAAAGATCGTATCATTTACCTGTGGGCATGCTATAAATACGATGAACAGTGAACTTCTGAGTAGTATTTGTAAAAACCTTTCCGGGCCGACTAAAATGTATATCGGGATTGACTGAAGTATATATACGTTTTGAATCGTGTTTCGTTTAACGACTTCTCTTTTAGACGTAACCTTGCTTAGTCACCTTTCACAGGCCACTCGTCTTCCTGAGTTTTAAGCGATTTACTCTAAAAAGGTTATTATGACACACGTGTGTGGCTTCTTGCTGCCCATATTGTCATGGGTGTAAGCTGGATTAATTAATTGTAGACATGGTTTTCGATAATTAATGTAGTAGCCAATTATATACTTGGCCCTCTTTGACCCGGCTCGGCTCGACCCGGCCAGAGTTTTAGGACATCCCCCTTCTCGTTGTTTCTGATAGAAACTTGAAGTAACGAGAAAAGAACTCGAAATAGCGAGACAATTATTGAAGTTACGAGAAAATACTCGAAGTAACGAGAATTGTAGCAGAAAAAAAAATATTTGTGCTACAAATGTTGCAGCATTAGGCTTTTGTAGATAACAACTTCTTTATTTCGTGAGTGTGACGTTTCGATACAAATTCTTGTACCGTTCTCAACCAGGAATGTAACATGAAGTGGAACAGTTTGGAACAGTTTGATGTTACATCAGCTTTACTCCCGAATACAAAGTTATATGTAAAAGACAATTTATCAAACATGCTTAGCATAGAATCAGAGAGAATTGTTAACAGTAACTGCAGTTGTATAATATATAAGATATCTTTTACTGAAAATACAACCTGGTACAGACGCAATGACGTCTATAAGAGATAATAAAACTTTTTTGTATAAGTTCTGAGAGGTATCAACAATCAAATCTAAAATGAAAGTTATGAGGCTTATACATAGTGACACCTAGTACAGAAAATACTATTACATTTGACATGAAATCAATAGATATAGCTGAGTCTTTAGTAAGTGAGTGAGTGAGTGACAAGATTTGTAGTCCCATCGCCAGTATTTCAGCCATATAGTAACTAACATAAGTTATAGTGAGTGAGTTTAGTTTTAAGCCGCTTTTGCAATATTCCAGCAATATCGAGGGGCGGGGACACCAGAAATGGGCCTCACACATTGTACCCATGTCGGGAATCGAACCCGTGTCTTCGGGTTGATGAGCGAATGCTTTAACCAGTAGGCTACCCCACCGCCCCAATGAGGCCTATAAAGGTTTCTGGTAGAAAGTAGACCACAAATACTATCACATTTGGCATGCAATTAATATTTATAGTTCATTTTTAAGACAAGTCTTTGATTCAGTGAGTGAATGTCTTAAGATTCTTAGTCACTAAAGTAACTAAAAGAAGTTATACATTCATGACGAAGGACACTAAAACAGGTAGAATACGATATATATAGATAAAAACTAGCATATAAATGTAAAACTGTAGACAATACAACATATATAACAAGCTTTAGATCGCCAAGAACTGAAGGTAGATCGCCATATTAAGGACCATAGGAGACTTACGGTACTTGCTTCCTGCATGGACCCTAGCTGGATTTACACTGTAACTTCAGCCATTGGCGATTGTGCAACTGATTTACAAAACATATTGATCAACATTTTCCAAACAATTCAATTTCGTCTTAAACAGTCAATGGTTAAATAACAACTAACAATATCAAAAAAAACCTTGATTGTTTTCACTCCGGAATATTTAACAACGAGGAGAGTTCTATGGATATACAACTTCTTTAATATAATATGAGCGACGTTTCGGTGTAGCTACCAACACCGTTATCAATCACACCAACTTCTAAATGACACTCAAACAAGCCAGGAATATTTATCCCTTGTGATGGAAAAATCAACACAGTCAAACAGACTATGTTTGACCGTGATTCTTTCAGCACAGGGAATACAAACTAGAGGGTACGTATAATACGTATTCGGGTGTATATGGCGAATGGTCAGTAACACATTGTCGCATAATGATCTCTTCAAACCTGGACTGACAACCCAAGTAGGTATTGATTGAATTCCCGATAGTTGGCTTAAATTTCATGGGGCTTATAGGGCACGTAAGTAGGTCAAGGCACTTCGCGAGTACTTCCGGTGACAACGTTTTCGAATGGTCTCATGGTTGTCAGTTGATAGTAAGGAACTGATAATCCTTGCAGGAATAACAAATTTCCGACATAACCATCCCCAAATTAGCTAAATATTACGGCTGTCAACAGGTGTGACAGCCAAGCAAGCTTGTACACTTGGTCCGGTGTAGTAAAGTCATATTTGGAACCAGAACTGGTTCTTGAATATACGCTTGTCACCGGGAATCTGGTACCGGAAGTAAGCTGGGACCCTTTTCGCACATCGCAAGTAGGGACCCGCAAAGGGAACCGGGAACCGGTTTAGTTCCCGAAGTAGCGCCTCACGAAACTTACAGGCCCTATTGATACATACTTGCGTGTCCCACGTCTTTTGTATTAGATCTGTAATGCAACATCTAAGGATTGGTTTATAATCTGTGTAAGGGATGGGAAGAGGTGCCACAGATTTAGCTGCAGACATTTCTTCCAACGATAATGTTTTGGCCAGTAGCAAAAACGTTAAATGTTTCAATAATTTCAATTAAAAGTGGATGTTTAGAAGACATGTTTTAACAGCCCGAAGACATGTGAGAGAATCGACAAAGATGATGAACTGTGTATATTTAAGTTCTTTAAATATTCAAGAGCTGTGAACAAGTCTGTACCATATCGATGACTTTGTCCTCTTGTTTCAAGATCATGTCATGTTGTAAAGAGCTGGTTCATGAGGTGACAGAAAAACGCATACTGTTTTATAGAGCTGACCAAAACTAAATACAAAATTATCATCTTAAATCGACGCGCTCGGCATTAATCATGGCCATAACTCTGACAGTGTGAAAATATAATCAGGGAATTTACAAGCGTTCTCACGAATCTCCAACCGGAAAGTGACTACCTTGTAACAACTTAATGTACCAACGTTTCGTTATTTGCTGACATTTTATCAAACACATTATATCCAAATATAACCACTTCAATATATTCAAATTTAACCAAGTTCAAATCACATGATAAATCTATAAAAGTCAGTTTAAACTTATGTACAAAATCATTACCACACAAACCACTCAAAAGCAAGTTTTCATATATACATTGTAACATCATAATGTCATCAATTTACAATTTAGATCACGGGCTGTGGCAATATTACTTAGAGATTAATAGTGGGGTCCAGAGAAGATCCTTTAGTTTCTTTGAAGAAACATACCTTGATTGAACGATTCAATAAGTACTGAATATGAGCATTTAAAGTGCAAATGTCATGCCAACGTCTATAATGTAACATACAAAATGTATTCCATGTTTTCCAATCGTCCACACAGACACAAATACAGTTCAGTTTTAAAAAAATGATTTGAGTAACTATTGCCATCAAGCATGTTGGAGACACATCAATAGAAGAGAAAAAGTCTTCTATCATTTTTATACCATATTGCAATATATACGTGTCAGAATTTACAGAAAACCTTAGGAACAATATGAAGATTTCTTTCATGCACATATTGTTTACAACTACAGTAGCCAGTACTGAAGCGTAATGTCTAATCGGGGAAAAAAACGTGAACACCGAACAATATCTTACCTCGCACATGAATGTCGCTTTCTGATTGGCTGAGCGCTCTTCTATTATTTTCAATGTACCCCGCTTACAAGCGAGTAACATTTCAATGTACACCGCTGTCAATGGCAACTCATTTGGTACTTCGTGGTAGTAATTCTTTATCTCGAATAACATTGAATCACGTATGATGTACGGAAATTACCGATGTTTTGCGAATGCAAATCGATGGAAGGGGAGATAGCTCTAAATCTGTTTTTCTTGTCTGCAAAATCTAGCGATGGCTACAAAAGATTTGTACCCGTGCTTCAAACAATTCAAAATTAATATTAAGGTGTTCGGTAAGATAAATACGTTGTTCACTGTTCCCTTGGGGCCCATGGGTTGATGTACCTTCGATGTTTGCAGAAATGGATGTGCAGTTAGTTGAAGTAGTTACTTTAGTTATTTGTATTAGTCCATTTAGAATTAGTTTAGTTTTGAATAGTCATTGGGGTTTAATTATATCTTAAGGGGACGAATAAAGTTCTAAAAACATATTCTTCTGTTGTTGTTACTGTGGTATGTGACAATTGGTCAGAACCTGGCCCAGTTGGAAGCTGCTTTACACGAGGAATGACGTAGACTGCCCCTTCAGAGGATCAGGAGGCTGACAGGGGGTATCATACAATCACCTGGATGTTACACTCGGTATTGACCTTGAATCGTGTAAGACACGCAACACATCAACATGTGATATTTTGAAAGTTCACATTCACCAATGAATTCAAAATTAAACAGTCCAGGGTCATACCTGTACAGACATGGTTCTGTATGAAAATTAGTGGGGCTGGGGGTGGGGGCGGTTTAAATGAGCAACTATAATCATAAAATCAACATGGATTCCACGTTCAGAAAAACATTGTAACGACGAGCAGTTTTAGGTTGAAAACCCATCCATGGAAAAATACAGGGGGCGCTTAATTATGCTATTTTAGTATACAAAAGTAAAATGAATAAATTTTGTTACTGAAGACATTGTATAAAGTACAAACATCAGTAATATTAGCATGTATATATGACATGGCATCCCCCATAATGCTCCTTAATGCAAATGGAAAACTATCATATAATCTTAATATTGAGCTCAATGTATTAATTTCTGAGGTAACGTTGGATGTAACAGTTGCTGTCTGATGGTGGTTACAAGTCACCAATTCCATGTCGATTTTTGTTGTGTGTTTTGTGTGTTGTTTTACGCCAAACCCAGCAATATTCCAGCCATATGGCGGCGGTCTGTAAATAACCACTGACCAAACAGTGCAGTGATCAACAGCATTAGTGTCGATTTACGCAATTTGGATACGATGACATGTCAACCATGTCAGCGAGCCTGACCACCTGAATAACTAAGTCGCCTCTTACGAGAAGCATTGGTTGCTGAAGACAAATTCTGACAAAGTCTTCACAGGCGATTGCTGGTGTAGGATGTTTGTAACAGAGATTTTTCTTGCTGAATATACAGTGCTATAAACTATGTTTTCTCCACTAATGCTGTCAATGCCTCTTTACGGTGAGGTGAGGTGAGGTGGGTTTAACGTCATGCTTGAGAATATTTCGCTCATATCACGACGTGCATGCGTGTGTATGTGTATGTGTGGCTGCTTAATTTCTGAGGGCCAGGTTCTGACCAATTGTCACATACCACAGTAACAACAACAGAAGAATATGTTTTTAGAACTTTATTCGCCCCCTTAAGATATAATTAAACCCAAATGACTATTCAAAACTAAACTAATTCTAAATGGACTAATACAAATAACTAAACTAACTACTTAAACTAACTGCACATCCATTTCTGCAAACATCGAGGGTACATCAACCCATGGGCCCCGAGGGACCAGTGAACAACGTATTTATCTTACCGACCAACTTAATGTTAATTTTGAATTGTTTGAAGCACGGGTACAAATCTTTTTGTATCCATCGCTAGATTTTGCTGACAAGAAAAACAGATTTAGAGCTATCTCCCTTCCATCGATTTGCTTTCGCAAAACATCGGTAATTTCCGTACATCATACGTGATTCAATGTTATTCGAGATAAAGTATTACTACCACGAAGTACCAAATGAGTTGCCATTGACAGCGGTGTAAATTGAAATATTACTCGCTTGTAAGCGGGGTACATTGAAAATAATAGAAGAGCGCTCAGCCAATCAGAAAGCGACATTCATGTGTGAGGTAAGATAATGTTCGCTGTTAACGTTTTGTTCCCTATTAGACATTACGCTTCAGTACAGGCTACTGTAGTTGTGAACAATATGTGCATGAAAGAAATCTTGATATTGTTCCTCAGGTTTTGGGGCGGTAGGGTAGCCTAATGGTTCGAATCCCCACATGGGCACAATGTGTGAAGCCCATTTCTGGTGTCCCCCCACCGTGATGTTGCTGGAATATTGCTAAAAGCGGCGTAAAACCAAACTCAGTCAGTCAGTCAGTCCTAGGTTTTCTGTAAATTCTGAACTGTATATATTGCAATATGGTATAAAAATGATAGAAGACTTTTTTCTCTTCTATTGATGTGTCTCCAACATGCTTGATGGCAATAGTTACTCAAATCATTTTTTTAAAACTGAACTGCATTTGTGTGTGTGTGGACGATTGGAAAAAATGGAATACATTTTGTATGCTACATTGTAGACGTTGGCATGACATTTGCACTTTAAATGCTCATATTCAGTACTTATTGAATCGTTGGATCAAGGTATGTTTCTTCAAAGGAACATAAGGCTCTTCTCTGGAACCCACAATTAATTTCTAAGTGATATTGTAACAGTTCGTGATCTAAATTGTAAATAGATGACATTATGATGTTACAATGTAAATATGAAAACTTGCTTTTGAGTGTAATTTTGTGTGGTAAGGATTTTGTACATAAGTTTAAACTGACTTTTATAGATTTATCATGTGATTTGAACTTGGTTATATTTGAATATATTGAAGTGGTTATATTTGGATATAATGTGTTTGATAAAATGTTTGCAGATGACGAAACGTTGGTACATTAAGTAATAACAAGGTAGTCACTTTCCTGTTGGAGATTCGTCAGAACGCTTGTAAATTCCCTGATTATATTTTCACACTGTCAGAGTTATGGCCATGATTGATGCCGAGCGCGTCGATTTAAGATGATAATTTTGTATTCAGTTTTGGTCAGCTCTATAAAACAGTATGAGTTTTTCTGTCACCTCATGAACCAGCTCTATACAACATGACATGATCTTGAAACAAGAGGACAAAGTCATCGATATGGTACAGACTTGTTCAGAGCTCTAGAATATATAAAGAACCTACACAGTTCAACATCTTTATCGATTCTCTCACATGTCTTCGGGCTGTTAAAACATGTCTTCTAAACATCCACTTTTAATTGAAATTATTGAAACATTTAACGTTTTTGCTACTGGCCAAAACATTATCGTTGGAAGAAATATCTGCAGCTAAATCTGTGGCACCTCTTCCCATCCCTTACACAGATTCTAAACCAATCTTTAGATGTTGCATTACAGATCTAATACAAAAGACGTGGGACACGCAAGTAGGTTTCAATAGGGCCCTTAAGTTTCGTGAGGCGCTACTTCGGGATCTAAGCTGGTTCCAGTTTCCCTTTGCGGGTTCCTACTTGCGATATGCGAAACGGGTCCCAGCTTACTTCCGGTATCAGATTCCCGGTGACAAGCGTATTTTCAAGAACCAGTTCTGGATCCAAATATGACTTAACTACACCGGACCAAGTGTACAGGCTTGCTTGGCTGTCACACCAGTTGACAGCCGTAATATTTAACTAATTTGGGGATGGTTATGTCGGGAATTTGTTATTCCTTCAAGGATTATCAGTTCCTTACTATCCACTGACAACCATGAGACCATTCGAAAACGTTGTCACTCGCGAAGTGCCGTGACCCACTTACGTGCCCTATTAGCCCGATGAAATTTTAGCCAACTATCGGGAATTCAATAAATACCTACTTGGGTTGTCAGTCCAGGTTTGAAGAGATCATTATGCGACAATGTCTTATTGACCATTCGCCATATACACCCGAATACTTATTATACGTACCATCTAGTTTGTATTCTCTGTGCTGAAAGAATCACGGTCAAACATAGTCTGTTTGACTGTGTTTATTTTCCATCACAAGGGATAAATATTCCTGGCTTGTTTGAGTGGCATTTAGAAGTTGGTGTGATGAACAACGAGGAGAGTTCTATGGATATACAACTTCTTTAATATGATATGAGCGACGTTTAGGTGTACCTACTAACGCTTAACATTTGCTTGATAACGGTGTTGGTAGCTACACCGAAACGTCGCTCATATCATATTAAAGAAGTTGTATATCCATAGAACTCTCCTCGTTGTTAAATATTCCTGATTGAAAACAATCAAGGGTATTTTGGATATTGTTAGCTGTTATTTAACCATTGATTGTTTAAGAAGAAATTGAATTGTTTGGAAAATGTTGATCAATATCTTTTGTAAATCAACTGCACAATCGCCATTGGCTGAAGTTACAGTGTAAATCCAGCTAGGGTCCATGCAGGAAGCAAGTACCGTAAGTCTCCTATGGTCCTTAAATATTGCGATCTACCTTCAGTTCTTGGCGATCTAAAGCTTGTTATATATGTTGTATTGTCTATAGTTTTACATTGATATGCTAGTGTTGTATCTATATATATCGTATTCTACCTGGTTTAGTGGCCTTCGTCATGAATATATGACTTCTTTTTGTTACTTTAGTGACTAAGAATCTTAAGACATTCACTCACTGAATCAAAGAACTGTCTTAAAAAATGAACTATAAATATTAATTGCATGCCAAATGTGATAGTATTTGTGGTCTACTTTCTACCAGAAACCTTTATAGGCCTCATTGGGGCGGTGGGGTAGCCTACTGGTTAAAGCATTCGCTCATCAACCCGAAGACACGGGTTCGATTCCCGACATGGGTACAATGTGTGAGGCCCATTTCTGGTGTCCCCCGCCTCGATTTTGCTGGAATATAGCAAAAAAGCGGCTTAAAACTAAACTCACTCACTATAACTTCTGTTAGTTACTATACGGCTGAAATACTGGCGATGTGACTAAAAATCTTGTCACTCACTCACTCACTCACTTACTAAAGACTCAGCTATATCTATTGATTTCATGTCAAATGTAATAGTATTTTCTGTACTAGGTGTCACTATGTATAAGCCTCATAACTTTCATTTTAGATTTGATTGTTGATACCATTCAGAACTTATACTGAAAGGTTATATGATCTCTTATAGACGTCATTGCGTCTGTACCAGGTTGTATTTTCAGTAAAAGATATCTTATATATTATACAACTGCAGTTACTGTTAACAATTCTCTGTGATTCTATGCTAAGCATGTTTGACAAATTGTCTTTTACATATAACTTTGTATTCGGGAGTAAAGCTGATGCAACATCAAATTGTTCCAAACTGTTCCCCTTCATGTTACATTCCTGGTTGACAACGGTACAAGAGTTTGTATCGAAACGTCACACTCACGAAATAAAGAAGTTGTCATCTACAAAAGCCTAATGCTTCAACTTTTGTAGCACAAATATTTTTTTCTGCTACAATTCTCGTTGCTTCGAATATTTACTCGTTACTTCGAGTATTTTCTCGTAACTTCAATAATTTTCTCGCTACTTTGAGTTCTTTTCTCGGTACTTCAAGTTTCTATCAAAAACTTGAAATTTCAAATATTTTCTCGTTACTTCAAGTTTCTGTCAAAAACTTGAAATTCCGAGTATTTACTCGTTATTTCAATTAATTTTTCGTTGCTCCAATTAATTTCTCGTTGCTTCGAATATTTTCTCTTTGCTTCAAGATTCTGACAAAAATTAGAAATTTCGAATATTGTCTCGTTGCTTCGAATACTTTCTCGTTATTTCAAATATTTTTCGTTGCTTTGATTAATTTCTCGTTGCTTCAAGTTTCTGAAAGAAAGTTGAAGGAGGGCCAAGTATATAATTGGCTACTATCGAAAACCATGTCTACAATTAATTAATCCAGCTTACACCCACGACAATATGGGCAGCAAGAAGCCACACACGTGTGTCACTATAACCTTATTAAATCGCTTAAAACTCAGAAAGACGAGTGGCCTGTGAAGTGACTAAGCAAGGTTACGACTAAAAGAGAAGTCATTAAACGAAACAGGATTCAAAACGTATAAATACTTAAGTCAATCCCCATATACATTTCAGTCGGCCCGGAAAGGTTTTTACAAATACTACATCAGAATTAGAACCTCTATCAAAAGTGCTAAGTCTCTGACTTGTCCCGGGCCATCAACAACAACTTTAACATCGCACATGTATCCTGAAATGTACATATATCTAGTTATATCCACCTAAAACTTCTTCATGAAGTCTCAGATTGAAGAAATTTAAACGATCACGTTGCTCAAAGAGGGGCCCTTAGCCTCATTCTAAGCATGTCACAAGTCATCGGACCACAGTCATATGAATCCCTGTTTTCATATTTGTTTTGACTGTAGCGTTCCATGACAAATATCAAATCGAATCCCATCGAATGTTACCATTTTAAAAGTATGCCAGAAACACAGGCGAACAACCTGCCTAATATAAGATAGTATTTTTGTGTTGATGTCTTTTAAACCCCTCCTCTCACGTACGAATCATAGTACTATGTATCACTATACACTCCGATATGTTTGTCAACATATACATGTAGTATGGATACACTCAGTTCGTCCGTTGCGTCTGTTAGAAAAGCAGAGTCGATAGTACACATTCCGATTATATTATGAGCATTTGTTTTGGGTGTTGTTTGGGGGGGAGGGGGTGGTTAGTAGGGGATGGATGGTGTGTGTGTGTGTGTATGTCGGTTTGTTTCAAGTGTGTGGTTTTGTTTGTTGTTTAACGCAGCTTTCAGCAATATACCTGCCATATGACTGTAAAATTCGAGTCTAGACCAGACAATTCCTCGGTGGATATAATGACGGAGCATATGTTTATGAATCACTAGATATCAGGTGTTCTCGAAAAGGTATGCGTATCCTGTCCCACCATATGGACATCCTAGGGTAATGTTCACCTAGGAACGATTAGGGAACGTATGGTACAAGTCTTAATAGGGAACTGCAATGTGTACCATTTGTCACTGACGCAACACATTCTGAGAATGTTGCTACTTCATGTGTTGCAAGTATCTTACCTTCACCGACCGCTTAGTGGTGGCAGATAAAGCAGCTGTCAGTTGGGTCAGGAAAGAAGAAGATATGGTTTTAAAGAACAAATCAACATCTCGCAAGGGGAAATATGTGTGTGTGTGTGTGTGTGTGTGTGTGTGTGTGTGTGTGTGTGTGTGTGTGTGTGTGTGTGTGTGTGTGTGTGTGTGTGTGTGTGTGTGTGTGTGTGTGTGTGTGTGTGTGTGTGTGTGTGTGTGTGTGTGTGTGTGTGTGTGTTTCATAGACTATCCACTTTTTATTGACTCTATGTTTGGAATGGAGATGGAAAAGGGCTTCATTTTAACGGACCAATCATCTTTACATGTGACATTTTGTAACAATACAAACTGATATTTAGGCAGATCCAATACCATTCTATAGTTATACCATTCAATGCTGGTTACATGTGTGAGGTTTAATGTGCTTTTGGGAGCCGGGCAAGGCCAAACACATATAATACTATTTTGATGATATAGAAAGGATGGCATCACTTTACGCAACGTGTTTGCTCCAAACACTACGCAGTAACTCTAGAAAATTAACATAGCGGTAAGAGCTTTAACATATATTTAAACATGTCACATTTACACGCTGACATTAGCCAATATCCACTTTGCATTAACATAAACGGCCTGTGCTGATTCAGCATGAGGTAATAATGGTTAATTAGGGAACCTCAATATTTCAATTAAGTAAAAAAATTGAGTCAAAACACTGTCACTTCCTGCCCAGGGCGTCACACTCTAAGAGAAGCAAGTGACCTTCTCACATAGACATATCAAGGAAAACACATAACAACAAGACGGTGATTTTTCTACGTGACTCTCAGTATGTAGTCATAGTTTTCTTTTTAAAATATTTTCAACATATTTAAGAAAGTTTAAATTATCTGAATCTGATTTGTACAATTTTGCTTACATGCTTCATGTAGCTGTGGTCAGTTTGAGGGAATCTGACAAGATCGAGAGCTGGAGAGTGGGTGTTTGTATTCACTACTGGTTCAAAAAATGAATGAGGCTATGATAACACAGTTTCACAGATGGATTTTTCAGCATCAAAGACAAGAGTCAGAGGAGACAAACTTTTAAGCAATTTGAAGAAATTGGACACAGCCAAGTTGACTTTCTGTATACAAGTTACGTTTAAACCGAAATATAATATATTTTAATAATTGCTAAAAAGGGCACTGCTTCGAGAACGTACTTTGGCACGAAATCACAACAGTTACGTAAAAGGGTAATATGACATATTTTTGTGGTGCTGTAAGGTTCTTAAAATTAGGCCAAACATTCAAAAATCTAAAGTTGGAAAACATCTACAGCAGAAACGTGTCTTAGATTGTGAGTAGTAGTGTTTCAAACTTTACTTATCCGATAAGTAATCGCACGTAACTGCTGTAGATTTTACACACTTCCTAATTTTTAATGGATCTTTCGCGTTATCTACACCAATATGTCTATGGGGCCTTTTAAAATGTTTAATATGCCAAACAAGAATGTGTGGACAATATCACGATGTTTATTTCTTTACCATGTCTCTGGACCCAGTCTGAATATTAATTGTACGTGCAGTCGAGACTCGCGTCAATTCTGAATTTTCGCAAAACCGATCGAACACTGATGTAAACAACTACTGTCTTAGTCCATGTAAAGTGTGAAAATGACTTAAAACGTTTTGTTTTGAAGCCAGTTTCCGACCACAGATGAGACATTCAAATTTGACATCGTGTATTTGGACGGTATTTCCCTTCTTTCATGATGGAATCGGTAAATCTACCTCCCGTGAGTCGGGTGCATCCGCCATTTTGGAACGATGGCTGGTACCGGATGATCTCGTCGATCGTGATTTTTTTAAAGTATGTATTAAAACTATATAAATGATACAATAAATCTTATGGAGCTTTTAAAAACTGTATTGAGTCGTATTTGCTTCTTTAGATATGTTATTTATTTTGAAGAGACAAAAACCCAACTCAACTGATTAACGTGTCTTGGCATTGGTTCAATTATGACATCGAAAGAAAGAGCACCTCTAATTGGCTGGAAGCGATTTTGGCGCTTTTCTAAAATCTGAACATGGCGGTACCGAACATGACTGCGTCTATGGACGACACTGATCGTGTGAACTTCCAAAGTTGTCTTCTCTTTGGTACGATGGAAAAATCTCTGACAATTTCTTCACCAACCAGGAAAGAAGTTTAGGCAAAGTTCTGTGTCAAACTACCGCGCCGTCGTTGTGGGAATCAAAGGTAAATGATCGAAGTTTAAGTTAAAAATATTTGCTTCTGTGTTGAAAAATCGTGTGAGCCTGTCACATTTGTCAATATTTTGATAAAATCACATCTTCAGCTTGTATAATTCAGTCTTAAAACCCGAGAAGATTCGGGTTAGAACTGGCCTTCAGTAACCCATGCTTGTCGTAAGGGGCGACCTACGGGATCGGGTGGTCACACTCGCTGACATGGTTAACAGACAGCCGCCATATAGCTGCAATATTGCTGAGTGCGGTTTAAACCTCCAAGTTCTGTATTCCTGTGATGATACTTTTGTGATTGCTTGTATTTGTGGTTTTAAAATTGATGTGACAATACCAAAGATATAACTTCATTATCCGGGAAGAAATTCTTTGTGCATCCTTCGTCTAAAATAAATTCTTTGATTTCAGCAAATTCTGTTCTTCAGAAATTGGGATTTAATGTCGATCTTTGTGGCAGTAGAGAAAGGTGTTTTGCAGAAAAGGACCAAAACGTTTTCAATATCAGGAATGTGATGTGCTTTGTGTTGTATTTATTAACATTAAAGTTCCCAATGATTAGTAAAATATACTATAGCTCTATGACAAAATTAATTACTATGACTCTGTGTGACGAAAGTATCATCACAGGAGCCACTTGTTCCGTTTGATTTACATGCATTAATTTAAACATCATCTCATTGAATTGTTTTATCTACCAGATCCTGCGTCAACCTATGTGCCTTCAGGGGTTAAACATAAACAGTCAAAAACAGACTTGGACTCGACAGGAACCAAAGGTATTTATTTGTGTTCGAAAGGTATAATTTGTAGTGATGCACCAATGGATCAAATGATCAGATAATTTACCATTTGACAATCAAACTTTGATTATATATTTGAATAAATTCCAATCGATAATACTATACTGTTTTCAAGAATAACAAAGATTGGTGTACATGCAAGATTTGTAAATACCTCCAGGTAGGTCATAATACAGGAGGTCAAGGCTTTTTTTAGCTTGCCAAGGGAGCCATTGTTTTCTTCTTTTGCAGGTAGTGGATAAAAATATTAGTTTTAGGGTGGATGCATATATTATTTAGACCCATGTTTAATAATATGTTGGAATATGCAAGCATTGATGAAGGTTTCGTAAAGGCATGTAGTATGTTATGAAGACATATTAAAAACAACTCCCAAGGTTGGAATTATCAATTAACCCCTTGCCTTACGTCCATGTCCACTGGTTTTTTTCTGTTGGGCAAGCAAATTTGTATATCACACTGTACCGGTGTCCATTTGACTTTCCAATGTTAATTATGTTGTTTATTTAAACCATCAGCAAGAAAACGGTCGGTATAGTGGAAAAATTATCAGGGCAAGTTACTTTACATGTGCCACTGTATCAGAGTACACAATCAATTTTAAAGTTATTTCTACCCTGAATTCCTGATAAATATATCACATTGAAATCGAAACAAGCTGAGCAGACTGTGAAGAAACTGTCTGCTTCCCCACCACATATAATCGCATCACGAAAACATTCTGTATTTATGAAAGGCTCAATTCTTATTGAATTCACGAACATGGTTGGAAATGTATACATTTATTGATATTTGTCACATTCACTCTTAGATCTATAGTCGTTCTATTCTGATTCTACATGGAAGTCGACACATAGATATTGAGGTCTACTTTCTCAATTTTCGCACACACAAACAATTGGCAACATAAGTATCTAATCCATAAAAGTATCTTGGACATCAATGTACAACTTCTAAATGCCACTGAAAGACATCATAAGTATCTATGTCGAAACGTTGCATGTAAGTATTAAAGAAGTTGTTAGCCATAAAATTATCCTTGTCCATTCTTTGAATATGAACTAGTTAATGCCAGTACTACCACCCTTTATAATTTTGTTAGCATTGAAATGCTTAAAGTTTCTTACCATATGTCTTGTTATCTTCTATGCTTCCAGGTGATCCTGCCATCTCTGGAGGTTAAAAGGGCACGGCTGTCGTTTAGTTCAACAGAAGGTAGCCGCGAACATAAAAATTAAATTTTGTATTCTGCTTGAGCTGAAGAAGGCATTACAGTAATATTAAATGCACCTGGTATATCATTACCA
Organism: Haliotis rubra; assembly: GCF_003918875.1. Lineage (NCBI taxonomy): Eukaryota > Metazoa > Mollusca > Gastropoda > Lepetellida > Haliotidae > Haliotis > Haliotis rubra. The sequence continues at coordinate 126,232 of NW_025765254.1, forward strand.
GTATGCGCTGAAATTGGTTTTGAAATATTTCAAACACTTTTAGTGTCACAAGTATTTTATGGCAACTTATGTATGTATAGCATATTTTGTATCCTTGTTATATATTGTATATTGATAATGGATAGACCATACAGAATGTGTTTGTAAAATTTGTAAAAGACATATCGAGGATGAGTATCTTTTTATTTGTATTTGTAGTGCCTAAGAAGAAATTAGAACCAAATATATACCTGAATAATTTGCCCATCCTATATGTCACAAATTTGCAATATTGATGTGCAGAAACAATGAAACATGTAACAGGTTGGGGGTGGGGAACGTGGTCGTCAGGATATATTTTATGTCCCATCCCAACCGTCAATTTTGAAAGTTATGTAAAAAAGGATTAAAAGAAAATTCTAACAAATAAATAAAGTCAATGAATCTTTACTCACTGTTGTTGTTATTTATTTTATAGGTGGCAATAACAATTCAAGAATAGGCAACTGCAAGAGTGAATTAAACTTTTGCTAGTTTACCGGCTTGTTCGTTATAACAGTTCAGAGTACTGTAGATCTATTATTCCTATAACTTCCAAATTTCCAATTTCACAAGAATAACTACTGTGCGCAAAGGCAGAGCCAAGAATGCAGCACTGTAATTCAAATATAAAACTCTAATAAGCCCCAAAACACTAGAACTTATGTTGAGTCTGTTGTCTCTGTAACTGCTTTTGAAGGAGAGTATGCTATATGAGATGCCGTCATACTTCCGGTAATGCATGTAGCAGAGGCCACCGAATGCAAGAAGAATGCGATCTAACATCCAAATAAGATGTGACATTAAATTAAATGGATATAGTGTACCAACTGCAACCTCCAGGAACACGCCTGGGTAAGTACTTTTTTTAATATTCATTTATATTTTAGCAGATTTAATGTATAAACAATCTCTGAATCAACAACACATGTTTTGATGACGTAATCGCCTGGTGATCGCGTGACAATTCGAGCATATCTCTGGAGTGAATCATAACCATTAAATCTTACGACAAAATACATTAATATAAACTTGTAACTACAATATACAATGTTTTTACATACAATACATGTATGTTATAAGATGTAATCATATCTTGAGAATGTCTTACAGTGGCATTTCCCCCCCAAAAATAACGAGTCTACTATTCTTTCCTGGAAAGCCTGCTATCAAGTAACTTTTGTGTAATTAGCAGTTGTTGTGTATTGACAATTCAACTTTCAACTCTATTATTTAGCATGAATTTTCATCATTATGTAAATAACTCTTCAAACTTACTTATACAGTACTCTCCCTAGTGTACTGTGATGTCACTTGCATTGTGACATCATAACTCAGTTATGACTTCATAGTCCTAACTGTCAGTTCACCTGATGAAGGGACCTGGAATGGTCTCGAAACGTTGTGAGAGAAATTACAAAGAAGTTAAATCCATAAAAATATCTTGGATGTCTTGAGAAGTTAATGAACATGATCTCATAACGTGATAAAAATGCAAAGTCCTCGATCATGTATAGAACAGTGATGTGGGCCTAAGACCACCCCACATCAGAAATAAACTTGACTTCAATAAGAATTAAATATTATTCTACTAAATTATACCCTGTCTTTTTATCTTTAGAGAGCATGGGGTTTAGATGTGAAATTCTGTGTCTTGTGTTGCAGAAAAAAGTTGCGTTCGTGAACTCTTCAGGAGGTCTTCATGAAGTCTTCATGAAATCTTCGTTAACTCTTCAGGTCTTCATGAACTCTTCAAGAAGTCTTCGTTAACACTTCAAGAAGTCTTCAAGAACTCTTCAGGAGGTCTTCATGAACTCTTCAGGAGGTCTTCATGAACTCTTCGTTAACTCTTCATGAAGTATTCATGAACTCTTCAGGAGGAAGTCTTCATGAAGTGTTCATGAAATCTTCTTCATGAAGAATTCATGAACATTAAATGAGACATTTACTTCATGAAGACTTCATGAAGTTCCTTCATGAAGAGTTCATGAAACTTCATGAACAGAACTTCATGAAGGAACTTCATGAACTCTTCATGAAGGAACTTCATGAAGTCTCATTTAATGTTCATGAAGTATTCATGAAGTTTTCATGAAGACACTTCATGAAGAATTCATGAAGAATTCATGATCTTTTCGAAGGGGTAATATAAGTCAGTGCTATACAGCTAAGGTATGGGAGTTACGAGCAGTTTAGTGCTAAGATTGCTTTCTTTAACGACACAATCATATCACTATTATGCTGCATGTTTATCCCACATCCTATGAACGATTAGTACAATTAAAAGAAGTTTGACTTTACAAACCGCATACCACCACAGCAGTATTTCATTGTAAAGTTTTGGTTTTACGCCGCTTTTAGCAATATTCCAGCAACATCGCGGCAGGGGACACCAGAAATGGGCTTCACACATTATACCCATGTGGGGATTGGAACCCGGGTCCTTGGCGTGACGAGCCAACACTTTAACCACAAGGCTACCCCACCGCCCTTCATCATAATAACCAGTTTTAAGGTATGATCTGGAAACAAAGTCTACCTTTCATATTTTCTAAGTTCAACTTTCATCTTCAAAATACCAGTCAAGTGATAAGAGCAGTGTTCGAAATAGCCATTGGCCCGCTAGACTGTGGCTAGTAAATATCGAGTCGGGACAGTACATCTCCACAGTCAAAGGTCCGACTGGCTGGCGAATTTTCACGGGGTCATTTTGTAAATATATCACTCTCTCCGACTTGTTCACTTACAATGCACTTTTAAGTCTAGCAAGATTATGGCCTGATAAAGAGGTTCATCATATTAGCAGTTTAATGATGAAACCTGTGTCATGCTGATAATATCTTATTCTCATCTATTTCTGTAATGTTGTGCTTAGTTTCTACATGCAAATTTCAGTCTAGTGAATTATCTTTTGACTAGTAACTTTCAGGCATAGCTAGCCTGACTGGGTAGCAAAAATTTGGGAACTATTTCGCACACTTGATAAGAGTGAAAAGAAGTAGATTAGTCTTAAAAATATAAGCCAGACAATCGGGCTTGGGGAGATGTTTTCAGGCAGCCTGACATGAAAGTTGTCAGCCTCGGGCAGGTGGGCAGTGCGTTATTTCGATCACTGATGTTTATCCCATATCCTATGAATTACTAACGTTTAGTACAATTAGGGTCAGATGCCACGACAGCAGTGGGTTGATATGAAGTAGACTTTATGTGATGGTCTCACAGCTAATGGTGATTGATATGAGGGCAAATACTCAGATGTGTCAAGTAATTAGTAGATAAACGACGGTGTTTTCAATCCAGAACTGTTTTACCTGTAGATTTGACAGTCCTAAATAGATTATGGAACTCTCAACACAGCTTGGGGTCAGTGATTACAAAGTGTCAGTGTTATGTTTCTAGGATTTGGGTGACTTGAATTCTGTAATGGATAACAGGCCTGCCAAACTTATAACAGGCCTACAAAAACAATTGCTGGGTTGAGGATTTGTGAGCAGACCATTTTGGAACTAAAGAGTATACAAAGCATTTGGAAAATGAAGAGCAAGCAAAGCACTTGGAAACTGAAGAGTATGCAGAGCATTTGGAAACTGAAGAGAATGCAAAGCATTTGGAAACTGAAGAGAATGCAGAGCACTTGGAAACTGAAGAGAATGCAGAGCATTTGGAAACTGAAGAGAATGCAAAGCATTTGGAAACTGAAGAGTATGCAGAGCATATGGAAACTGAAGAGAATGCAGAGCACTTGGAAACTGAAGAGTATGCAGAGCATTTGGAAACTGAAGAGTATGCAGAGCATTTGGAAACTGAAGAGAATGCAGAGCACTTGGAAACTGAAGAGTATGCAGAGCATTTGGAAACTGAAGAGAATGCAGAGCACTTGGAAACTGAAGAGAATGCAGAGCATTTGGAAACTGAAGAGAATGCAAAGCATTTGGAAACTGAAGAGTATGCAGAGTACATGGAAACTGAAGAGAATGCAGAGCATATGGAAACTGAAGAGTATGCAGAGCATTTGGAAACTGAAGAGAGTATGCAGAGCATTTGGAAACTGAAGAGAATGCAGAGCACTTGAAACTGAAGAGAATGCAAAGCATTTGAAACTGAAGAGAATGCAAAGCATTTGGAAACTGAAGAGAATGGAAAGCATTTGGAAACTGAAGAGTATGCAGAGCACTTGGAAAATGAAGAGAATGCAGAGCACTTGGAAACTGAAGAGTATGCAGAGCATTTGGAAACTGAAGAGTATGCAGAGCACTTGGAAACTGAAGAGAATGCAGAGCATTTGGAAACTGAAGAGAATGCAAAGCATTTAGAACATGAAGAGTATGCAGAGCATATGGAAACTGAAGAGAATGCAGAGCATATGGAAACTGAAGAGTATGCAGAGCATTTGGAAACTGAAGTGTATGCAGAGCATTTGAAAACTCAAGAGAATGCAGAGCACTTGGAAACTGAAGAGAATGCAAAGCATTTGGAAACTGAAGAGAATGCAAAGCATTTGGAAAATGAAGAGCAAGCAAGGCATTTGGAAACTGAAGAGAATGCAAAGCATTTCGAAACTGAAGAGAATGCAAAGCATTTGGAAACTGAAGAGTATGCAGAGCATTTGGAAACTGAAGAGAATGCAGAGCATTTGGAAACTGAAGAGAATGCAGAGCACTTGGAAACTGAAGAGTATGCAGAGCATTTGGAAACTGAAGAGAATGCAAAGCATTTGGAAACTGAAGAGAATGCAAAGCATTTGGAAACTGAAGAGAATGCAAAGCATTTGGAAACTGAAGAGTATGCAGAGCACTTGGAAACTGAAGAGAATGCAGAGCATTTGGAAACTGAAGAGAATGCAAAGCATTTAGAACATGAAGAGTATGCAGAGCATATGGAAACTGAAGAGTATGCAGAGTACATGGAAACTGAAGAGAATGCAGAGCATATGGAAACTGAAGAGTATGCAAAGCATTTGGAAACTGAAGAGAATGCAAAGCATTTGGAAGCTGAATACTATGCAGAGCATTTGGAAACTGAAGAGAATGCAGAGCATTTGGAAACTGAAGAGAATGCAGAGCACTTGGAAACTGAAGAGTATGCAGAGCATTTGGAAACTGAAGAGAATGCAAAGCATTTGGAAACTGAAGAGAATGCAAAGCATTTGGAAACCGAAGAGAATGCAAAGCATTTGGAAACTGAAGAGTATGCAGAGCACTTGGAAACTGAAGAGAATGCAGAGCATTTGGAAACTGAAGAGAATGCAAAGCATTTAGAACATGAAGAGTATGCAGAGCATATGGAAACTGAAGAGTATGCAGAGTACATGGAAACTGAAGAGAATGCAGAGCATATGGAAACTGAAGAGTATGCAGAGCATTTGGAAACTGAAGAGTATGCAGAGCATTTGAAAACTCAAGAGAATGCAGAGCACTTGGAAACTGAAGAGAATGCAAAGCATTTGGAAAATCGAAGAGAATGCAAAGCATTTGGAAACTGAAGAGAATGCAGAGCATTTGGAAACTGAAGAGAATGCAGAGCACTTGGAAACTGAAGAGAATGCAAAGCATTTGGAAAATCGAAGAGAATGCAAAGCATTTGGAAACTGAAGAGTATGCAAAGCATTTGGAAACTGAAGAGAATGCAGAGCACTTGGAAACTGAAGAGAATGCAAAGCATTTGGAAACTGAAGAGAATGCAGAGCACTTGGAAACTGAAGAGAATGCAGAGCATTTGGAAACTGAAGAGAATGCAGAGCATTTGGAAACTGAAGAGTATGCAGAGCATATGGAAACTGAAGAGAATGCAGAGCACTTGGAAACTGAAGAGTATGCAGAGCACTTGGAAACTGAAGAGAATGCAGAGCACTTGGAAACTGAAGTGAATACAGAGCATTTGGAACATGAAGAGTATGCAGAGCATATGGAAACTGAAGAGTATGCAGAGTACATGGAAACTGAAGAGAATGCAGAGCACTTGGAAACTGAAGAGAATGCAGAGCACTTGGAAACTGAAGAGAATGCAGAGCATTTGGAAACTGAAGAGAATGCAAAGCATTTGGAAACTGAAGAGAATGCAAAGCATTTGGAAACTGAAGAGTATGCAGAGCATATGGAAACTGAAGAGAATGCAGAGCACTTGGAAACTGAAGAGTATGCAGAGCATTTGGAAACTGAAGAGTATGCAGAGCATTTGGAAACTGAAGAGAATGCAGAGCACTTGGAAACTGAAGAGAATGCAGAGCATTTGGAAACTGAAGAGAATGCAAAGCATTTGGAAAATGAAGAGTATGCAGAGTACATGGAAACTGAAGAGAATGCAGAGCATATGGAAACTGAAGAGTATGCAGAGCATTTGGAAACTGAAGAGTATGCAGAGCATTTGGAAACTGAAGAGAATGCAGAGCACTTGGAAACTGAAGAGAATGCAAAGCATTTGGAAACTGAAGAGAATGCAAAGCATTTGGAAACTGAAGAGAATGGAAAGCATTTGGAAACTGAAGAGTATGCAGAGCACTTGGAAAATGAAGAGAATGCAGAGCACTTGGAAACTGAAGAGTATGCAGAGCATTTGGAAACTGAAGAGTATGCAGAGCACTTGGAAACTGAAGAGAATGCAGAGCATTTGGAAACTGAAGAGAATGCAAAGCATTTAGAACATGAAGAGTATGCAGAGCATATGGAAACTGAAGAGAATGCAGAGCATATGGAAACTGAAGAGTATGCAGAGCATTTGGAAACTGAAGTGTATGCAGAGCATTTGAAAACTCAAGAGAATGCAGAGCACTTGGAAACTGAAGAGAATGCAAAGCATTTGGAAACTGAAGAGAATGCAAAGCATTTGGAAAATGAAGAGCAAGCAAGGCATTTGGAAACTGAAGAGAATGCAAAGCATTTGGAAACTGAAGAGAATGCAAAGCATTTGGAAACTGAAGAGTATGCAGAGCATTTGGAAACTGAAGAGAATGCAGAGCATTTGGAAACTGAAGAAAATGCAGAGCACTTGGAAACTGAAGAGTATGCAGAGCATTTGGAAACTGAAGAGAATGCAAAGCATTTGGAAACTGAAGAGAATGCAAAGCATTTGGAAATCGAAGAGAATGCAAAGCATTTGGAAACTGAAGAGTATGCAGAGCACTTGGAAACTGAAGAGAATGCAAAGCATTTGGAAACTGAAGAGAATGCAAAGCATTTAGAACATGAAGAGTATGCAGAGCATATGGAAACTGAAGAGTATGCAGAGTACATGGAAACTGAAGAGAATGCAGAGCATATGGAAACTGAAGAGTATGCAAAGCATTTGGAAACTGAAGAGAATGCAAAGCATTTGGAAACTGAATACTATGCAGAGCATTTGGAAACTGAAGAGAATGCAGAGCATTTGGAAACTGAAGAGAATGCAGAGCACTTGGAAACTGAAGAGTATGCAGAGCATTTGGAAACTGAAGAGAATGCAAAGCATTTGGAAACTGAAGAGAATGCAAAGCATTTGGAAACTGAAGAGAATGCAAAGCATTTGGAAACTGAAGAGTATGCAGAGCACTTGGAAACTGAAGAGAATGCAGAGCATTTGGAAACTGAAGAGAATGCAAAGCATTTGGAACATGAAGAGTATGCAGAGCATATGGAAACTGAAGAGTATGCAGAGTACATGGAAACTGAAGAGAATGCAGAGCATATGGAAACTGAAGAGTATGCAGAGCATTTGGAAACTGAAGAGTATGCAGAGCATTTGAAAACTCAAGAGAATGCAGAGCACTTGGAAACTGAAGAGAATGCAAAGCATTTGGAAAATCGAAGAGAATGCAAAGCATTTGGAAACTGAAGAGAATGCAGAGCATTTGGAAACTGAAGAGAATGCAGAGCACTTGAAACTGAAGAGAATGCAAAGCATTTGGAAAATCGAAGAGAATGCAAAGCATTTGAAACTGAAGAGTATGCAAAGCATTTGGAAACTGAAGAGAATGCAGAGCACTTGGAAACTGAAGAGAATGCAAAGCATTTGGAAACTGAAGAGAATGCAGAGCACTTGGAAACTGAAGAGAATGCAGAGCATTTGGAAACTGAAGAGAATGCAGAGCATTTGGAAACTGAAGAGTATACAGAGCATATGGAAACTGAAGAGAATGCAGAGCACTTGGAAACTGAAGAGTATGCAGAGCACTTGGAAACTGAAGAGAATGCAGAGCACTTGGAAACTGAAGTGAATACAGAGCATTTGGAACATGAAGAGTATGCAGAGCATATGGAAACTGAAGAGTATGCAGAGTACATGGAAACTGAAGAGAATGCAGAGCACTTGGAAACTGAAGAGAATGCAGAGCACTTGGAAACTGAAGAGAATGCAGAGCATTTGGAAACTGAAGGGAATGCAGAGCAGTGGGAAACCGAGGAGCAAGCAGAGCATTTGGAACATGAAGAGTGAGTAGCTTTGCACATGCCTATGAGCAAAGGAATATTCCGAATACACAGTATAACTTCATGTGGCAATTCAGAAAATGAAACATAAAAGGAAGGGGGAAAACTTTCTTCATTATTCCAACTCAAACATATTACCTAGATCAGGGCAACGGTGGAGTCTCGTAGTTAAAGCTTTCACTCATCACAACGAAGACCTGAGTTCAACTCCCTGCATGGATACAATGTGTAAAGCTCATTTCTCGTGTTCCCGCATGATGTTGCTTGAATATTGCGAAAAGCGCCGCTATACACATTTCACTCAATATTATTTACATCATAGGGAAATTAGATTGACTGATGTCAAAGACCGAAGTTGTATTCCATTTGGCAGACTAGCTGCAATGATCAACAATAAGCCAAAAACAGCTTAGACAACTTAATCAACAGCAAAGGGTTCATTTCAATAGAGTCTCAACAGTTATCTCCCTTGAACAGCAACTGGTAAGTCTTCGGTAAAAGGAAAAAACAGATGGTTAAGATTCTGTGTCACCATGGTAACATACTCTCACAGTTCGACGACAGTGACCCCAGAGGAAATATTCTCAAGGACAAACAACATCATGCCTTTTCACCCTGGCAACGGTTTTATGTTAAAGTCAGCCATCGCCAACAGAAATCTCCAGTTAATGCCCATCTAATTTGCATGGATTAGTCCACAAGTTTAATTTTGTAATATTTTCTGAAACATCTGTCAGCACTTGGTGACGTGTGGTGAAATTGGGTTTAACGTCGTGCTTGAGAATATTTCGCTCACATGACGACGTGCATGCGTGTGTGTGTGTATGTGCGGCTGCTTGTACTAGCCCAGACTTAAGCTGGTTTTATAGTGCTAGCCCACTGGGATACCATGCCGCAGTGAAGCATGAATACCCCACTCAGACACATTATACTGACTCCGAGCCGACCAGTCCTTGCTGTACCCATTAATGCTGAACACCAGGCAGGGACCAACAAGTATCATATTTTAACGTCTTTTGGTATGACGCAGTCGAGGATCGAACCCGCGACTTTCCGCTCTCCGCTTTCCGCTCTCTTCATGCATGTCTAGGTTTGTTTGTTGAATGAATGAAGGAAACAAGAAAACTTGGCACCCAGAGAGAGACACTGAGAGTTTTTGGTTTTACGCCGCTTATAGCAATATTCCAGCAATATCACGGCGGGGAACACCAGAAATGGGCTTCACACATTGTACCCATGTGGGGAATCGAACCCAGGCCTTTGGTGTGATGAGCGAACACTTTAACCACAAGGCTACCCCACCGCCCTACTGAGATGATATTAATTGATAATAATATAAAGGAAACACAAATGTTATGAGTAATTTTTACACCACAAAAATTATCAATCATGGTCACGGAAATTGCCGATCAATTTGGGTGAACCGGGTTGCGAAAAATGTATCGCTATATATCGCATTTTGAAGTTCGAATTGCAATATACCAGTTAACCAGTATTATCCCCCACCCCTACCCATATGGCTGGAATATTGCTGAGTTTAGGGATAAACGGACCAGTGAATTATCCAAATCAATCTGAGAAATACATGTGTAATTATACTATCCACTATCTCTGTATTTTACAAATATAACAGATCAATGCTCATGCTGTTGATCACTGGACTGATCATACTGCCATTATAATTGTTTTGCCATTCAATTGTTTTACTGCCAGTCTTCTGAGTGTGGAAATTGTAATTACTTAGTAATTTGCATAGTGAGTGAGTTGAGTTTTACGAGACATATATTCCAGCTATATGGCGTCAGTCTGTAAATAATCGAGTCTGGACCAGACACTTCAGTGATCAACATCATGAGTATTGATCTGCGCAAATGGGATATAATGAAATGTGTCAACCAAGTCAGCAAACCTGTCCACTCGATCCCATTAGTCCCCTCTCAGTAAATTGTATAATGAAATTGTTAATTGTAGGACATTTCTTAATCATTTGTTTCATTTACAGATTTCTGGGTTAACTTTGTGTCTCTGGAAATCAACACACAACACAAAGAGCAACAACAACATTGCGTTTCTCCAGTTTGTGGTCCTCTATCAATCAAAAAAGAAGAAAAAGTAATATGTAGAGATGGTAGGCTGTTTCACATACAGGAGATGGTAGTCTCTCTCTCGTCTAAGAGACCACAGGCTGTCTCACGTACAAGAGACCACAAGCTGTCTCACGTACAAGAGACGATAGGCTGTCTCACGTACAAGACACGGTAGGCTGTCTCACGTACAAGAGATGGTAAGCTGTCTCACGTACAAAACACGGTAGGGTGTCCAACATACAAGAAACGGTAGGCTGTCTCACGTACAAGACATGATAGGCTGTCTCACGTACAAGAGAAGGTAGGCTGTCTCACGTAAAAGAGACGGCAGGCTGTCTCACGTACAAAAAGACGGTAGGCGTCTGACGTACACGTTACGTCTCTCACTGGTGATGAATGGTTTCAAATGACAGATATATTGAACATACCGGCTTATACCTGGATCTGTAGCCCTTTCCTTCTAAGTGACGATCCCAATCTTCAATCTTTTGTTTCCTCTTTTCTTCCTCTTTCTGTCACAAAAAATCAGGCAGTGAGTATGCTTTTATGCTGCTTTTAGCAATATTCCAGCAATATCACGGCGGGACACCCAAAATGGGCTTCACACTTAGTACCCATGTGGGGAATCGAGCCCGTGTCTTCGGCGTGACGAGCAAATGCTATATTTCGTGCTACTTCACACAATTTAGGAAATTGTTGCAAATTTAAAAAAATGTAAAGTTTGAAACTTAAATTACAACGAAAAATGAACCCCACTTTCTATTTATTTGTCCATCATATAGCTTTCTCAGGCAAAGACTGACTGACTGACTGAGTTTGGTTTTACGTCGCTTTTAGCAATATTCCAGCAAATGGGCTTCACACATTGTACCCATGTGGGGATTCGAACCCGGGTTCTTGGCGTGATGAGGCAACGCTTTAACCGCTGGGCTACCCCACCACCACCCCAGGCAAAGATATTTAGCAAGCAAAAACATTTCAGTGTGTGACATCAAGTGACTGATTGTATTAAACTCAATGACTGAGACACAGACATCTGCATTCTTGACAGACACGAATGAAACAGATGTGAAATATAAAATTGATTTCACATGTTAGAACATGATAAATTCGATCAATGACACTGTACCTCTGTTTGTACAAAACAGCCTGTGATCTACAAGTACAGATAATAACGTCTCCCAGGAGATTTGCGCAAGGCAAACAAGGGTAAAAAAACCATGAGCAACAATCAAAACAAAAAGGCACAATGCCCTGGCATCCCTAGGTGTAATACAAAGCCCATACCTTTCTCTGTTTCTCTGCATATTCTTCTGCCTGGGCATTGAGCTGTTCCTGCATACGCTGTCGAGACTGTTCCATGGCCTCAAGGCGGCTCTGAGCCACACCTACATCTGGAGTAAACAATCAGTTTGAAAGTTTTACGACAGAGATACAAGACTTCTTTAACAGTAATCATCAGCGGATTCCCTACATGGGTACAATGTGTGGAGCCCATTTCTGGTGTCCCAGAAAGATGATATTGCTGGGATATTGCTAAGATTGGCATAAAACCATACTCACCCATTTTAGTGGACATAATGTGGAGTGAGTGAGTGAGTTTAGTTTTACGCCGCATTCAGCAATATCCCAGCTATATGGCGGCGGTCTGTAAATAATCGAGTCTGGACCAGACAATCCAGTGATCAACAGCAAGAGCATCGATCTGCGCAATTGGGAACCGATGACATGTGTCAACCAAGTCAGCGAAACTGACCACCCGATCCCGTTAGTCGCCTCTTACGACAAGCATAGTCACCTTTTATTTATGGCAAGCACATGGGTTGCTGAAGACCTATTCTATCCCGGATCTTCACGGGTCTGAATATAATGTGGATCCCCCTAAATGCAATCTCCTTAATATCAGACTTTGGTACTTGCTACTGCAACACATATTGGTGCAACCACTACAGGTCACTTGACATTTGCTCATCCAGAGTATCAGTCAACAGATTATGAAATTACAGTCTAAATGCATAGTTTCATCACACTTCTTCATAAGAACCATCATCACTAGGGCTGCAACGAATACACTATGTGGCAAATATGATACGTATCATGAATATTGGGTAACGAATACGAATAATTATTCATGAATACAATATTGTAGTTAATAGTGGTGTTCCGATTAATTGAAATAATCGAAGATTGGTCGAAGTGACCAAATGACCAAGCAATCGATCACATTTTCTCATAATCGAACACAAACGATTTTGGAACTGCTGTTTTAGTCTTTGAAACACTTGACGAATGAACATATCTTCCAAGTTGTCAGGGCCTGAAAACTTGTTTAATTCTTAGAAAACTCACTTCACTAACTGAAAAGTCATGACTGAATATTTCTTAAAGACTCTAGGATGTTTATGTTCATGATATATTAGTCATCACTTTTAAGTAGCAAGTTGCATCATGTTATACATATCTGCAATAACAACCTGGATAGGAAAATCTGACAATGACGCTAACCAATTTTTTTCGATGATTGTTCGTTGGTATTGAAGCAATCATCAATTGTGAGATTTTAACTAATTCCCAACACTAGTAGTTAGATGATTGAAGTACAAAATGGAACGCCCATGTTGACAGTTCAATTTGTCACAGCAATAACCAGTGATCTCATGACACTCAAATTTGGTATGTAATAGTTATTGATGACATTACCATGTGCGGCCTTGGCAAACTAACATGACTTGCACTACTGCAATGCTAGTACATGTTCCATTCTTGCATATCTCACTTTGGAAAGGACATAAGGGTTCAAGTAAAACATGCTCCCTTAAAAAAATTGTAAATATTCGTTAATATTTGGTTCTGGTGACCACGAATAATGAATTGAATTCATGAAGGGCTACGGGTCGATTCACCGAATATGCGAGTGAATCGTAACAGCCTTAATCATCACCACCATAAATTATGAATGGTCCCTAACATATTACAGTTCACCTTTGCTAAATCAAACATTTATATTAAAAACAACATGATGAAGTTATCATAACATTAATTTGATAATTTTTAGATGACTTGTACAGGGCTTGGAACTAAAACTTGGTCTATGAATAAAAATGTCAGCTTACCATATTTCTTGTAGCTCTCTTCCTCTCGAGATTTCTGCATCTTGTCCCATGATGCCTGGAACTTTTTCCGCAGGTAAAGAAGGAGTAGAACACCAGCAAGCAGGAACCAGCCGTAGGTCTGTATCACCTCCACACCTGAAACACATGCTCACAGACATCAGAATTTGTAGGGTGTGGTGTGTGTGCGTGTGTGTGTGTGTGAGACACAACATAGTACAGGGCTCCAGATAAGGGCCGTATCGGCGTATGTACGGATATAAAATAAGCACGATACGGTAGGAAATAATTTAGAAAACATTGCAGATACGCACCACAGCAATGGTGTACGATCTTAGAATCATTTACAGACGTATTTATCTGAAAAAGTATTGTTTCATTGTTTATTGACCTGTTTACACAAGAGTAGCAATGTTGTGGTGGATATATGAAACGAAACACAACATTACTGATACTCCATTAAATTCCATTCAGTACTCTAAATGAACTTTTACTGTTTTCCAATACTCCTATATTGAAAAAATAAGGAGTACGTACTCCTGATCATGAAAAATTATCTGGAGCCCTGATAGTATAGACATGTTAATTCCCTCAGCAGGACGATAAAGGGATGTTTGCTAGTATAGATGTGTCAGTTCCTCAAGGATGATAAAGACAAGTTTGGTAGTAGGGCTGTGAAATGTAATTTTTGGAGTAAAATTGATATTTTATACTTATCCTGACTCATGCTCTTTTTGCTTGTCTTCTTCTTCTTGCGAACATAGTGGAACACTTGTATCTCCCTAATTGAAGCTCCCTTCAATTTAAAATCACTAATTAGTATTCACCACGAGTTACCTCCTTTCCACAAGCGCGGGAACGAGGGCGCCACCTCTACCCATGTGCCTCACTCTCTCCTCATATACTGAGCCCAACATTTGAATTTACAGGGAAATCCAAAGTGTTATTTGGGGAGGATGGGAGGGCTGACCTCATGAGTCAGGATAAGTATAAAATATCAATTTTACTCCAAAAATTACATATTTTTCCTTATCCTGACTCATGCTCTTTTTGCTTGTAGCATCCTACGGAACGGAGGTGGGAATATCTAATACTTTGGATTTTTAATAATTAGTGATTTGAACTGTGATGATTGTAATAACCCTATGGGAACTTCATAAAGGCACTGAACTGATGAATTCCTGCTGCTAACTTATCAGCTGCCATATAAAAGGTTATTACCATGTACTTATTATGATAAAGTATATATAACATTAATACAATGCTTAAGACTAATAGACTTAAGCTTGTTAATATGCTAGTATAAACTCCTTAGAGTTTGTTAGCTAAAATACTTTAAGATATAACATAGTACTAAGCTTAAGATATGATTAAACTTAAGCTAATTATATAATAGCAAACTCTTTAGAGTTTGTTAGTTAATATACTTATATGATATAGATATAATGCTGAGCTTAAGATATGAATAAGCTTTAGCTATATATATAATAGCAAAAACTCTGTAGAGTTTGTTAGCTAATATATTTTTATAATATGAGTATAGTACTGTGCTTAAGCTATAATTAACTTAAGCTACATATATAATAGCCAAACTCTGTAGAGTTTGTTAGCTAATATATTTTATAATATGAGTATAGTACTGTGCTTAAGCTATAATTAACTTAAGCTACATATATAATAGCCAAACTCTGTAGAGTTTGTTAGCTAATATATATTATAATATTAGTATAGTACTGAGCTTAAGATATAATTAACTTAAGCTACATATATATAGCAAAACTCTGTAGGGTTTTGTTAGCTAATATATTTTACAATATGAGTATAGTAGTGTGCTTAAGATATAATTAACTTAAGCTACATATATAATAGCAAAACTCCGTAGAGTTTGTTAGCTAATATATTTTACAATATGAGTATAGTAGTGTGCTTAAGATATAATGAACTTAAGCTACATATATAATAGCAGAACTCCGTAGAGTTTGTTAGCTAACATATTTTACAATATGAGTATAGTATTGTGCTTAAGATATTATTAACTTAAGCTACATATATAATAGCCAAAAAAAAAAACTCTGTAGAGTTTATTAGCTAATATGTTTATAGTGTAACCATAGTACTAAGCTTAAGATAAGATTAGACTTAAGCTAAATGTATATAGCAAAATAAACTCCTTAGAGTTTATTAACTAATATACTTTTTATGTTAAAAACATAGTACTGAGCTTAAGTTATGATGAAACTTAAGCTATATATATATAATAACAAAACTCCGTCGAGTTTTGTTAGCTAATACCTTTATAATGTAAACATACTGCTTAAGATATGATGAAAACTTAAGCTAATTGTATAATAGCGAAAACAACCCTTTAGAGTTTGTTAGCTATGATATAAACCTAGTATTGAGCTTATGAAGGAAAACTTAAGCTACATATATAATAGCAAGAACTCCGTAGAGTTTGTTAGCTAATACATGTTATAATGTAACCATAAAGCTTAAAATATGATGAAACTTAAGCGAAATATATAATAGCAAAACCCTCTTTTAGAGTTTTGATAGCTAATATACCTATATGATATAAACATAGTACTGCGCTTAAGATATGAATAAGCTTAAGTTACATATATAATAGCTAAAACTCTGTAGAGTTTGTTAGCTAATACATGTTATAATATAACCATATTGCTTAGAAATATGATGATACTTAAGCCAAATAGCAAAAAACTCTTTAGAGTTTGTTAGCTAATCTACTTATATGATATAAACATAGTACTAAGCTTAAGATATGAATAAGCTTAAGCTACCTATATAATAGCAAAACTCCTTAGAGTTTGTTAGCCAATATATTTTAATAATATGAGTATAGTACTATGCTTAAGGTATAATTAGCTTAAGTTACCTATATAATAGTAAAACTCCGTAGAGTTTGTTAGCTTAATTAACTTAAGCTATGTATAAAATAGCCAAAAACTCTGTAGAGTTTGTTAGCTAATGCATTTATCATGTAACCATAGTATTACTCTTAAGATATGAATAACTTAAGGTAAATATATATAATAACAAACTCTGTAGAGTTGTTAACTTATATATTGTATGATGTAATAATCATAGTACTGTGATGATAAAAGGAACTTAAGTAAATTATATATAGCATGAAGCTATTTAGTATTGTTATAAGATAAGTAAAAATCTGTTAGATTGACTTATCTTCTCCGAGGAACTGTCAGCTGTTGTGCGAGGACCATGGGATCGAATTGGTGTATACCTGAGACGTCCTCGGTGGTGATATCTCTCAGATAATGGTTTGCAACCACCATATCGGATTTCCAGAAATAAACCCTCCATTATTTCAATCACATTTGTGTAGAACAATTCTAGAAGTTAGCGCTATAATATCATGAGTATTAAGCTCATGGAGGGTCGGAATAGGTCCATCCGCATATGCACGTAGTATGACAGTTCTGATCCAAATGGAGATATAGTACATGAGACTTCACTCTGCGTAAGTTGATGATAGAGGAAATAATCTGTTGCATTTTTTTTTTCTCCTGTTTGGTTTGGTGGAGATAAATTTACAGTGCTCTTGCTGGCCATCTTGATAGAATCATCGTATCATGGGGTCCAAGTATGTCATCCAGGCGTGTTCATAAACCTCACTTGTGAGGTGTTGGAGCACTATATTCATATCCCCAGGTTGGGCGTGAAATTTCCGTTTTATTCTCCAAACAGAAGTTTAGTAGGTTTACTAACCATCTAGTTGTGTTAGTCGCTTGATGAAATTCAGCTGTAGTCTGAAACGCTGTGGATTTAGATCCACTTGTATCTTTCGTCTAGGTAATTCGCTGCGAAGTCCTTGACGATGTAGGTGCACAACCAGGTGTGTCTGTCCTCGTTGAACTTTATGTAAAATCGCCTGACTGCCGATCCCTCGTCTTAACTTGACAGGGGAGGTCTCTAACTTGAAGAAAGGCAGTCTAATCATGAATGTTCAGGTTAACTGGACTGTAATGAGGCTTGCTCGTTCACTGATATATAGTTGTCACTTGTGACGTAAGTGTTGAACTGTGAACAGAGATCGACCTCTGTGTAGGTCGTTGTCCCTCGCGGTCCAATCAGAACAAGGCATTTTGATTCTGTATAAATACCCGCGCTGTGATGTCACCGGTGTAGCGGGAAAAAACCCACCTTGAATAAATTCTTGTCGTCGTTGATATTAGCATAAACGTCGGTCTTCACCGTAGCTTCCCGAAGTTATCCGAGTGACCACGTGTTTCGAGGGTTAATGGTAACCGCGCGAAACCTCCGGCGCGAAATATCTTGCTCTGTAATTTTATGCTGGGTAGGTTATTTTCCTGGTTGTCGTGAAAATAATTTCAGTTTTGAATATAATTCCGACTTCCTTATATATAAGGGTATAAACAACTTGCAAGTTGTGAGCTTGTAGACTGTATACATGAATGTATCGTCATAATTGTAGAATTAACGTTGAACTTGTTGTACATATTTCTTCTCAGAAACTTTGACGATTAAGAGTTATACTCGCTGTAACAAGGCTGCTGTTCAATTTCGATATTGAATTGTCTGCAGATATGCGTAATGGTCACGCATGTAGATAATCGTATCGTCGTCCGGGATTGTATATTAGCAGTTTATACGGAATAGTTGATTTCTGTGAAGATCTGTGAAATGTCGTTGACTAATAATACAGCGACGTTCTGTGTTGTAAATAGCCTAAGCAATTATCTTCGCGTAGGCTTATAGACGGCATCTGGCATACAGTTGATAATCAACTTATGCGACGTCTTGAACGGACTGACGAGTAGCTATATATGACGAGTGGCTAGTATATGGAAACCTTGGAGGAGACTTCCTCGGTGAACGCCGGAGACTTCGCGAAGTTCTCGAAGTATCCCTTCTAGATCTTCTGGGTGAAGTAGACTTGGAGTTACTTAGCCTTCGCGACCATCGCGAAGGTGTCGAGTCAAAGCCCGATTAGTATATATATATATATATATATAAATATATATATGAGCGCTTGCTTCGTGAACAGCCTCTGTGTGTATAACAGGATGTGGGATCGTGAAGCGCTTGCCTAAGTAGGGCCGCATGGATCATCTTATCATATTCAGAAGTCGGTATTTACGAAGTCTGGTGATAAGTGTCTTATTGATCGTTGTAGATCTATTTAGGCCAGCGAACATACGTCTCGTCATGGATTCAACAGAACCAATATACGATTGTAGTTCTTATACTTGATATCGATGATCAACTTGTCTATGGGTTGATCTTCTCGGAGACTTGTGAGGGGAACGTTGATAGTTTCGCTGAAGCTCTTGTATAGTCCCTCGATGTCCTTCTAGATGATGATGATCTGGATTCAGGTGTCCTTCGCGCATGCCTTCGCGAAGCTTCCTCTGCGTCCGGTCCGGGGGAACGACGATATGACCTTCGCGAAGGCTTCCGTGATGTCTGATGGTCCGAGTCCACATCTAGGGATGAAACCGCATAAGGTGATGATCTATCCTGCCTTCGCGAAGTCCTTCGCGAAGGCTGTACATCTAGGTTCTTTCCGCCTTCGCGAAGGCTGTACATCTAGGTCCTTTCCGCCTTCGCGAAGGCCTTCGCGAAGGCTGTACATCTAGGTCCTTCGTCAAGGTGGTCCGTGACTTCCTTCGCGAAGGTGACATCGTCCTGGCTGCTACGTTGACGGGGGGTGCCTCTGGGGTGCTGTCTACGTTGGAGCCTTCGCGTTGCTCGGACCCTGCTACCGCGAGATATTGGTCCTCCATGATGTTCATAATTTGTCGCATCATGTCTTCTGGGATGGTCTGCGACGAGGTCGTCGGTGCTTTATCTCTGCGGTGTTAATGGAGGGGTCCACCGGAAAATCGTCCGACATCAGTGTAGAGGCATCAGGCTGCATGGTGATCTCTGCTGATGTCGTTGTAGCTGTCACCGGTCGTTTCTTGTGGCGTACGTCGGGGATGATGATCAGCTGATCATCGTAGAGGTCCAGGTCATCGGTTGGAACAATCTCGGTTGAGAAAGTCCTAGTAGACTTCGTTGATTTTCCCTCAGAGGTCGACGCTGCCCTGGGTGTGCGACGTCTGCGTTGAGTGTTGGTAATGATGGGACCCTCAGGACGATCATCGCATATCTGCGTTGGTACATCAGGCTGCATGCTGATCTGTGCCGACATCGGTCAATCTTTGATGTACAACCGGTATGATGACCGGCTGATCATCATACAGGCCCAAAACTTCGATGGGAACGGTCTCGGTTGTTGAGATGTAGTAGAAAAACCCTCTAGTCTTCTGCTGCGACGATGGGATGTCTGGGGAAGCAGGATGCTTCTTGGAGATGGCGGACTACGTCCCACACCTCTCCACCACTCTAGCGGAACACCACACGGGAAGGGAGTCGGCCAACAGCAGTAGACTGGCGAGGGGTTCCGTGTATCAGTCATACTAGACTCTGCATACGCGACCTATCTGCTGTGCGTGCCAAACGCAAAGTAAATAATAATAAAAAGGTAGAATTGGATAAATTAGTACCGCAACTGCAGTGTGAATATAATAAACATGGCGCCGTACATCATATTAAAGGCGGATCAGCAGCAGCATAAAAAACGTAATCTGCAATAGTACAGAATTTTCATCAACGTAATCCACTGAAACAAACACGGCGTCCCGTGAATAAACTGTAGAAAAACGACTAAATATCAATATATAATCGTTGAAGGATACTAGCTAAACCTCTATAGATGTCTATACGAGGTAACTAACTAAATATAAATCAAAGGATATAGTGTGTCGGGAGACACAGGCGCTCTCACGTCCAGCTCACTGGGCGAAGAAGGAGAGAGTGAGGCACATGGGTAGAGGTGGCGCCCTCGTTCCCGCGCTTGTGGAAAGGAGGTAACTCGTGGTGAATACTAATTAGTGATTTTAAATTGAAGGGAGCTTCAATTAGGGAGATACAAGTGTTCCACTATGTTCGCAAGAAGAAGAAGACAAGCAAAAAGAGCATGAGTCAGGATAAGGAAAAATTATACTTTTATTTCTGTTGGTTTCATGTAACATTTTACAAGTGGAAGTGTCTTTATAAGTGGCACCTAAAGTGCCAAATATTCTACAGGCTGATTTAAGTTTTGTGGGTTGGAATGGTTTTATATGTGACGTTTTGGAGGAATTAAGTGGCCTCAAATGGACCAATCTTTTAATAAAAGCACGATTTATGGTTTGTCAAGATGTCAACATCTTGTTGTGAATTACATGACGTTTCGGAGTGTATGCTTGCTCCTTCATCAGGTCATGAAGGAGTAAGCATACACTCCGAAATGTCGTGTTATTCACGAAAAAGAAGTTGACACTTATAAATCTTGCTTTTCTTATGCATTCAACTTTTAAATGCCCTTCAAAGATTTGACCAATCTTTTATTTGGACTTATTTGTAGAGGCTCTGGCTCTGAGTGACCATTTCACAATTCACATTGTTTTGTTATTTTTGTTTGTTTCATATATGGTCCATTTTCCCCCCCAAATTTTCCCCAAATTTCCTTTGTACAGCCCTGGGCGGCTTTCCGGAAAATCCTGGTATGTTATGAATTTATCATAAAGGCCAAAGTCTTATAAATCTTGTAGGACTGTATAATGACATTCTAGTCAAGGATGTTAGTTATTGGAGGTCACGTGAGATTGTAAGCTGAAGTAGTTCACCTAAATCATGTTTTTGTTTCAGTTTGCAATAGTTCATGTTAACACATGTTTACACTGGAGTTGAATCTGAATGAATCACTGACATACCGTAACAATAATTACATACTGCATTGAAGTGCATTCGGTTGAAGCAAACAACACTGACCATGAAAATCATGTTATACTTTGACCTTTTTCATTATGTTCGCAAAACGTTGTTGTAATACAATACTTCAATTAAACAGGCTCTATATCATTCTATTTATCTGTAAACCATTGGCATACATCCATACACAATGGGGACGGGGAGCCTGATAGTATGGTATAACAGCAACTAAGAAGATGATGTCACACACAGACAGCTACTATGAATTTTTTATGTACGCACTTGGACAGAAACCTTCCAGTCAATATATCACAATATGTATTGCAATTCCCTTAAATTATTGCAATATATCACAATATGAGAATCAGGGCAATATGCAGCCCTATTTGGTATAAAAAATTTGTCGACTTAAAAGGATCATAAAAGGGTGTTTGCAAGTAAAACAGTATCAATTCAATTGGATCGTAAAGGGGGTGTTTGCCTGTAAAGATGTGTCAGATCCCTAAGGTGAGGTGAGGTGAAATTGGGTTTAACGTCGTGCTTGAGAATATTTCGCTTATATGACGACGTGCATGCGTGTGTATGTGTATGTGCGGCTGCTTGTACTAGCCCAGACTGAAGCTGGTTTCATAGTGCTAGCCCACTGAGATACCATGCTGCAGTGAAGCATGAATACCCCACTCAGACACATTATACTGACTCCGAGCCGACCAGTCCTTGTTGTACCCATTTATGCCAAGCGCCAGGCAGGGACCAACAAGTACCATATTTTAACGTCTTTTGGTATGACGCGGTCGGGGATGGAACCAGCGACCTTCCGCTCTCCGGGCAGACGCTCTAACCACTACACCACGGAGGTGGTCTAGATCCCTAAGGATGGTAAAGGGGTGTTTGCTAGTAAAATGGTGTCGGCTCCCCTAAGACCCAGGGAGTGGGACTTAAGCCCAGTGTGGGCCAGGTTGGCAATATTATAACAAGGCAGTGGGAGCGCTATAGTGAAATAATTCCTCTTTTAAGACCAGGCCTGTTTCACTCCAACTAATGCACCAAGAATAATTATCTTTCTGTAACGCATGATCTATATTTGAATGACCCTCCCTATGTTATATATAGCTCCAGATAAGATTTAGCTCATGTGGGTACTGTACCCACTGTATTTTTCTGGAGTGGGTATTATGAATGTTGAGTGGGTATTTCATTTTCCGTTACCCACTGCTTTCAAATATGTGCGTATTTCAGTCATTTCACTCACCTGAGTATTATGTCATTGAGTAAGTTTACTAAGCAGGTATGTTTTGCCTTATGTCATCATACCTAATCAAAACCAACTTAAATATAATGGAAATAATTTCATAAAAAATCACTCATCCTATACTGACAGTACAACACTAGTCCTATACTAACAGTACAACTTGATAGCAATCCATGTCTTTTTCATTACGCAACCGATTTTCATAAATATATTCCGTACCCATTTGTTTTAAACTTTTTGCGTATCTAACATTTTAAATGAGTAATTGGTATGCAACAATTATATTTCAGTGTGTAACTGAAAATTTTCTATGCGCATTTTACCCTGATACGCAGCTCATCTGGGCCTCTGTTATATACTCTTTTCAGGACTGTGTGTGTGTTTAGTTTTACACCACACTCAGCAATATTCCAGCTATATATGTTTGTAAATAATCGAGTCTGGACCAGACAATCCAGTGATCAACAGCAGGAGCATCGATCTGCGCAATTGATAACCAATGACATGTGTCAACCAAGTCAGCGAGCCTGACCACCCGTTCCCATTAGTCGCCTCTTACGACAAGCAACCCGCCTCTAACCCGGACCTTCATGGGTAACTTTTTTCAGGACCCATAGTGGAAGACAATGTATGATAAAGCACTTATATACATGTTCATTTCCTCCAGACCATCCCTAATTATGAGTAGTTTTGTTTTGTTGTTTTTGGTTTGGTTTTTTGTTGTTGTTTTTTTTGGGGGGGGTGTATTACCCTCCACAACAAAGCTGTCATTTTGGTGGATGACCACCCTCTCACCCCAATGCCAAGCCATTCCCCCGTCCTAGCCAAAGTACATGACAGGCAAAATGCTAGTCTGTCACACAGACCATGATTCAAATATATCCAAGAAATCCCATGCAAGTCTTGGATGCGTTAATTACTGAGACGAGATGTTAGTCTAGCAAAATACCTGTAGAAAACACGTTGGTGACTAAAGCTGGATTTTCATTTCGTAAAACTTCTGGATGAGGATTCCCATCTCCGCCAACATCTCCCATGGTGCGAGACCGTATTTGACCACGGTGCAGTCACTATCGACGCTGTTCACCTTATAATACGTGTTCTAGTACATCGACAAACGAAAACACGAATCATCAAAACAAAACTCGGCACGTCACAGGAAGTTAACACAAACACACCTCACTTCTAGAGACATCTAAAGGGAGATAACTCGAGATCAAACTTGCTCATTTTGAGATGACTGAAAAGATGAACCGAAAAACTGTAGGATTAGCACAATCTCCTCTTTTTATAATATATATGTGGTTCATGCCATTTAATAATAATTCACACGTAGAATGCGCTTAGGGGGAGATGCGCACACATCCCGAAACACACTTTTTGAAAAGCAAACATTTACTGCCAGCAACGCTGTTCGGACTCGTCAGCAGCTAAAATTTGTATAGTAAATTGACAGCATATGATTTTGTTGAATTACGAACTACGTGGACGGATCAAGAGGTGCGCGCGCGTGTGTGTGTGTGTGTGTGTGTGTGTGTGTGTGTGTGTGTGTGTGTGTGTGCATGTGTGTGTGCATGTGCGTGTGCAGGGATGCCCATCAGTTATCAGACTTCCTTTTTTGGGTGGAAGCTACGGTAGCTGAGTGGATCGCAAACATTGTGTGCTGGCCATAAGTTCTTGACGCATCACTCTCACAGTCATAGACCCCATGTGTTTTATAGAACTTTGAGATTATGTGTTGTGGTCATTCCGTTTAAACAAATACTTTGAAAACTATATGCGTGTATATGCATGCCCGTATCATAGCTACGATATGTTTTGTTGTTTTGTTGTTAACGCCGCACTCAGCAATACTGCAGCTATATATATATGGCGGCGGTCTGTAAATAATCGAGTCTAGACCAAACTATCAAATGTTAAGTTATCAACAGCATGAGTATCGATCTGCGCAATTGGAAACCTGTGACATGTGTCAACCACGTCAGCGAGCCTGACCACCCGATCCCGTTAGTCGCCTCTTACGACAAGCATGGGTTACTGATGGCACATTCTAACCCGGACCTTCACGGGTCACATTTCAGGAAAGAATTGAAGTATTATTTTCTTGTAGGAAAAGCCAGATATTGCAATGAATCAAAGTTCAATGAATCCGAAAGCAATGTATGTAAAACTTGTGTTAGTGATTAGTTCAATGTTATGGTAGTGAATGCATGGTTATAAATGAGAGAGCGAGTGATATGTCTTTGCTTATTTCTTTTATATTTTTTATTTTATTTTTAATTTATTTATGTTTTTTTAATGTTTTTTTTTCTTATTTTTTCTATTATTTCTTTTCCTCATGTAGTTTAAAAGAATCTGTACTTTACTGAGTAAGTGTCACCCCAAACATAACATGTTACATTTGACCACTTTCTGAAAAACACTATTGATTGATTCCAACCAGTTTCTGTCCCTGTAGTGGTGCTATGCGACGGATTTTGTCCATATGTCAGGATATCTATTGTAAATTAATTATTGTATTAAATCTAAATAGGAATCTGATGTGATTTTCTAATGAACTTGGAATGCATTTTTACCTTATAACAGTGTTTAAAGCTCACAACATTCCAAGCCAGACAGCCGGACTGGTAACTTTTTTACATTACCAGTCCGGATACAAACTTGCCTGTCCGGTTTTCAACAATAAACTGAAATTACACGTGTTGTGATTGGTTATCGTAACATGAACTGTCCAATCGTAAGTAGTTTAACATAATTTTCATAATACCTCAAACACCTCAAACTGACGACAACAGATAATGTCGTTTTTTTTTAAATTTGACCGTCCGAGCTGAACATAAACTGTTCCGGACGCTCGGGCAGGCGGGAATTTGAAACGCTGCTTATAACACACCAGAAATGGGTTTCCCACAATGCGACCTCGTGGGGAATGAACCTGGGTATTCCGCGTGACAAGTGAACGCTTTAACCACAAGGATGCCCCTTCCGGTCAGTTTAGCTCCCGAGAAGATCCGGAGTAGAAGTGCTCTTCAGCAACCCATGCTCTGAGAGAGAGAGAGAGAGAGAGAATTTGTATTCAGTAAAGGGGCCACAGGCCCATTATACATCAGGTGTACAGAATATACAATCATTAGAGCACCGTACAACATCATGAGAGCTGCACAATTATACATTTGTGGGTACGAAGACTGAAAGAAATTTATTTCGTATTTTCATGGCAAAAAATAGATATTTTGCAAGACAATTTATAATATAAGTATTCTTTGATGTAAACAACTGGGCTAATTTCACTTCAGATGGATATATGTGATAATATTTAGGGAGGATATCATTTCTTAATTTCCCATAAAAAGGGCATTCAAGGCAAAAGTGATATTCACTTTCTATGTTAGGCATGATACAAAGCGGGCACAGGCGATCCTCCCTTTTAAGACCTAAATGTCTACCGTACTCTATCATCAAATTGTGGTTTGAGCAACGAATGCTTATCTTAAGAGTCGACTAACATGATTGGGTGGTCAGGCTCGCTGACATGTATTCGCATCCCTATTGCGAAGATCGATGCTCATGCTGTTGATCACTGGATTGTCTGGTCAGACTCGATTATTTACAGATCGCCGCCATATAGCTGGAATATCGCTGAGTGCGGCTCTACACACCAACCAACCAACCAGTATATTTAATGAGAGCTTGTTATGCCTTTGTCAAACACACACCATCTGTTACGTTTGTAAGGACCCTCCGACATGAAAGCATTGATTAATGTTCACGTTTTCATTGCACGCAATATACCACAACTCCAGTCAAGGTAGTGGACGTATATGTATAAAGGTAAGCAAATGTATTTAAACTTATCTTTAGTGAAGATTTAAATTTTAGCACTTCATCACAAAATATTTATTCTGTTTACTTAACTCTGCATTTTATTAGGACTTTTGAGGGAAGAGATGGGGGATAAAAGTTGTTGTTTCAGATGTTGTCATATGTATTGCGTAATATTTGGGCTCCAAGTGACACATGTAATATTTCATTTCATAATAAGCAAAGTTATTAATAAGCGAAAGAACAATAATCAAAATATTTGTAAGATGTCTCTCGTTATAGTTATAAAAGTGACTGGATGTTTGCGTGTTTTCATTTACGTTTGTACCCGTGAAGGTCCGGGTTAGAATGCGCCTTCAGTAACCCATGCTCGTCGTAAGAGGCGACAAACGGGATCGGGTGGTCAGGCTCGTTGACTTGGTTGACATATATCATCGATTCCCATTTGTGCCGATGCTCATGCTGTTGATTACTGGATTGTCTGGTCCAGACTCGATTATTTACAGACCGCCGCTATATTGCTGGAATATTGCTGAGTGCGGCGTAAAACTAAACTCACTCACCAGAAAATCACAGATACAGATGTAAAACTAGCATGTAAAACTGAAACGTCTGACAATACAACATCTAACAAGCTACCCATTGTCAACAACTGACGATAGATCACCATACTGAGGTCCAGCGAGATGAAGCTAGAAACGGATTCGGGATTGGGGATTCGAATCCCGAATCTGATTACTTTTTCATATTTGGGATTCGAATCCCGAATCTGAATTTTCATTCATATTCGTTTTTTTCTTTTGCACATTCGGCACTGGGCATTTGGTATTTGGTATTTGACTCTTATTATGCATTTCTTCAACACATCTGGAATTCGGAACTTCAGCGTCCTTGTAACTATACTCTTTGCACCTTCATCTGTCAAACCTATCTATCCTCGACGTTGCCGTGCAGATAGTCAACGGTCCTGAAGCTCTTCTCTGATTGCAAGCGTCAACCCTCGATCACGACCGAGCAAAGACGAACAAGGTCAATATTCATTATTTCATCCCCCTTCTAATGTACAAGGTGCTCGTTGTGTACCTGGGTAACTTAAAAACATAAACAACCAAACTACAGTTTCCGATATTTGAACCTCAAATTTAGCTGTTTTAAAACAATCGGGTTTCGGGATTTGAATCCCGAATATCTGAATATATATTCACATTCGGGATTCGAATCCCGAATATGAACAAAATATTCAGATTCGGGATTCAAACCCCGAAACCTGAATGTTGAGAAAACTCAGATGGAAAGTGACTGGTGCTGAGCAGCAAAAAGAAAGCGTTTCCCATTTAAGACCAGCGGACTTCATCCAGGCGAAGGAGTCAGTTGGATTGCTATTCTGTTCCACACATTGCATGTACACACGATGCAATGGTTTCTCAGAAAGTTCTCTACAAATGACCGACTCTTGGCAAACTTGGTGAAGGACTTCACCTGGATTACTTCCATCGCTGTACCGTCCAGTAGAACATCGCCCTCAGCAAAATCAACCTCAACTTTCAGATTCTGTCCAACAAGCTGGGCACGCTTAAAATAGCTGTGAAATGCCTCACTTTCATCATGAGTCTTCACATGCATCACCAGAGGATCATCCGATAAATAAATATGTGCAAAAGTACACAATAAAATTATATCATGAAGAGCCTCCACATTAATCAAACCCGGACCTCCAGAACTTATTATACACGATTAAGAAAGGATCGAGGGTGGTGGGCTGTTATCAGACATGATCCTTCTGGTCTGCCAGTCTAGACTCTGGATGTCTTGTTTCGTCATTATTACCTTTATTATTGATACAATTTAAAAACGGGATATAGAGCACTAGTAGCTGAAGTTAGATCAGGAATGCTTAATATTAGCCATCACTTAAACACTTCTCTAGGATGAACATAGACGTGGGAGTACTAAGTTAAGATAAGATATATGGATGAACAACTTCTTTCCTTCCTGTAGATTCCAACACACTTATCAAGCAGGTGCTGCAAAGTGTAGTGTAGGGAGGGTATATACAAATACGAAGTTGCACATATTATTAAATGCAAACATTGTACAACGCTTTACCTGCAGATCATGGTATCAAAATACCGCATGCAACACATCATCGAAATTTGTATGTATTTTTTTTCACACTGTGGCCTTTTACATTTGACCAAATAACAAATCTAATTAAAAATTATTATTTCCTTGGGCCTCACTTGCTCAATGTCATTTATTCTGACAGCAGTGGAGTCGGGTGATATTTTGACTGCACAAGATGAGTAATCTATCCACTAATCTATCGGTTTTATCGAGAAAAAGGATCTTTGGTTGCAGATAGAGCCAGGCATTAGTAGAGTGTTTGCATAGTGCCATAGTACCAGCAGCCATCTCTTGCACTAGTTTTTATGGTATTTATACCATTTTGTAACGTCTTGTTTGTAGAAAATCGTACATTGTTATACATGTAAACATTCGACTGGTCACGTAGGAAACATTACTTTTATGGCAGCCGATCCAGTTGTAAAACTTACTCAGACAATAAATACGATCGCATTTGGAATGTGTTTGTAAGTGGGACTTCTTCACAGTAGACGATCCTGATAGGACAGATCCAGCTGTAAAACCTACTCTTTCAGACAATAAATATTACCACATTTGGACTTCTACAGGCTCGACTCTAGTGACAGCACGTAGTATCAGTTTCACCTTGGTATATTGATTGGTAGTCACGTGACATATCCACGCCTTTCAGTCTCTGATTTGATGTTCTCTGAACAATAACTCCAGAAGTCGCGCGAGCAACATTTATTTAAGTCCTATTCCTCGGAAATCAGAATGGGGATTCAAGATCATTTCTGGACAGCCTCCTTTGCGCTTATAGCCTTCATGGCATTGGAATTTTCAAGCTGCAAGCTACCGGCAAAAGACGTATCGACAGGTGTAATTGCTTCGTTTCAGAACATTGGCATCAAATTATGCCAACTCAGATGTACTGAGTATGGTTCATGTGTAAATATTGAATATAACAGTGAAACTTTATTCTGCCGTCTTTTAAGCACGAAAGCAGACAAACCCGAAGAAGGATTCGTTGTTCGAGCTAAAGTGAGTATCATGTTGTTAGTCTCCTTTATGTTATCTTAGTTAGAATTCATCTCCAGCAACCCAAGTTTGTTGTTTAACGCCGAACTCAGCAATATTCAGGTTATCTGTAAAATATCGAGTCTGGACCAGACAATCCAGTGATGAACATTATGAACATCGATCTACGTGAGGTGAGGTGAAATTGGGTTTAACGTCGTGCTTGAAAATATTTCGCTCATATGACGACGTGCATGCGTGTGTATGTGTAGGTGCGGCTGCTTGTACTAGCCCAGACTGAAGCTGGTTTTATAGTGCTAGCCCACTGAGATACCACGCCGCAGTGAAGCATGAATACCCCACTCAGACACATTATACTGACTCCGAGCCGACCAGTCCTTGTTGTACCCATTAATGCCGAGCGCCAGGCAGGGACCAACAAGTACCATATTTTAACGTCTTTTGGTATGACGCGGTCGGGGATCGAACCCGCGACCTTCCGCTCTCCGGGCGGACGCTCTAACCACTACAACACGGAAGCGGTCTCGATCTACGTAATTTGGATACGATGACATATGTCAACCAGGTCAGCGAACCTAACAACCCGAATCCGCTAGTGGCCTCTTACGAGAAGCATGGGTTACTGAAGATGTCATTTAGAAATGTGTGTGTGAATGAAACATATATGTGATCTTCACGACATAGACGATCACTGTATAGCAAGGTTATGTTCATCTTAGTGTGATCCAGGATGAGAGAGTGAGTTTAGTTTTACGTCACTGTTAGCAACATTTCAGCAACATCTGGACTGGGGACACCAGCAATTGCCGTCACACATTTTACCCATGTGGGGAATTGTACCCGGGTCTTCCGTGTAACGAGTGAGTGAGTGAGTATGGTTTTACGCCGCTTTCAGCAATATTCCAGCAATATCACGGCGGGGGACACCAGAAATGTGCTTCACATATTGTACCCATGTGGGTCATCGAACCTGGGTCTTCGGCGTGACGAGCGAACGCTTTAACCACTGAGCTACCCCACCTCCCCTTTCCGTGTAACGAGCGGACGCTTTAACCACTAGGCTGCACCGCCTCACCCGGGCTTGTATTTGTCCTCTAACAGTAATACTGGTGAAGTTATGTATATGTGATACAAAAATGACTGATAAGAAAACGCCTTAGTCAGACATATGAGAACAGCATCTGGAATCTGGAACATGTTTGCTGTAAATATTGAAAATAAATTAAAAGCACAATGTCATGCATTTTCGACAATACTATGGCCTAAATTTTATTATACTGGGGGCATATGCACTCACTTTAGCTTCCGATGCATACAACAAACAACTTATCATCCCTTACGACTTGCCGGAAATCGATAATTGAAACTTCGAGGCGAACAGCTTCCAAAACAGATAACTCTTGACGATTGCTCCGTACATCAAAAACTGTGGCACGCGGTGTTGTCGGTGTTTGCTGAACTGGCCTCAACCAAAAGTTCGGTTATAGGATATTCGTAAAAAGCGCTTCAAGGGACATAACTCTATGGGTTTGGCTCGTCACGCCGAAGACATGTGAACAGATCCCCACCAAGGAGCAATTACAGTCACCCTATGAACATCTCAACATTTAGTCACCTCAGCATTGTAGTCACTTCACAATTCTTAGTCACCTCATCAACCTAATCATCCTCTCTTCTGGAAATTTTACGAAACACTTTTTTCCATATAAAGCATTTTTTAAAAGTATTTTTCAATGATATCAAATCGCAGCAACGTGAGAAATATTCATCAACAACAGCAGATACATGCGAGTGTCATATCCTGTGCCTTACATGTACATGTCTGGAGAGAATAACATACTTCCGAAATTCAAATCCAATCAATCGAGCATGCAATATGTAATAAATGATTGTATATCCTTAGGTCCCTGAAGGAACCTGTGCCATCGGTTCTTGCAAGCAGCAGAGATGTTTGGAAACTCGGTCTGGAATGGCAGTGTGTGTCCAAGGTAATGTCCAGAGTTTGTTACACTGTTAAAGATATATATCTGATTACTCACCCGTTGAAGATGACTGTTTAATAAATCTACAATGCTATTACACATAGCAGGATCTATTTGCACTGGTAACATGACCAAGCATACGCGTGACCAAGTTGTGCGGACGTAATGCACTCGTTGAATTCTTAGGAAATAAGCTTCAAATGTTCCTTGCTCGGTTGCGTCTAATGATATGTTGGTTGAAGTCATTTGTTACCACCGCATCAAATACTGACTGACTGAGTTTGGTTTTACGCCGCTTTTAGCAATATTCCAGCTATATGGCGGCGGTCTGTAAATAATCGAGTCTGGACCAGACAGTCCAGTGATCAAAATCATGAACATCGATCTGCGCAATTGGGAACCGATGACATGTGTCAACCAAGTCAGCGAGCCTGACCACCCGATCCCGTTAGTCGCCTCTTACGACAAGCATAGTCGCCTTTTGTGGTAAGCATGGATTGCTGAAGACCTATTCTACCCCGGATCTTCATGGGTACACTAAATAGACTAATGGTGACAATCACAAATGAAATGTATTCATACGCGTGATCCCTGTTACGACGGCGTAGTGCACTCGTTCTATAAGTTGAATTCTGAGGTATTATTTGGCTAATATTGGGTGATTAATAAATAAAATACTAACAAAAAATCTCAACTGAAATACCATACATATGAAATTCGTAAAAGGGATTGCTTTCGCTCGCTAGACACCAATCATTCACTCGTTTCATAAATATGATATTACACTGGACATCGTTTAGTATTCTCTATATCTCATGCCAATGTCTTACCATAGTTGTCCAGAACGCGGAACGATGTATTCAGCATCGCCCGGTACGTACGTACCGATTCTTCTTAACGCGATATCCCATAAAATATTGCACCTAATTTCTTCAAGTTTGGTGACAGCCTACATTGGGGGATTATAGACACCAGTTGATTATTTTCAAGGTCACATGTTTGACGTTCATCCTTTTTTTTAAAACAAGTCTGGTATCCTTTTCACTGACGATTTATATTCAGGTTGATTAAGTTGCATATATGTAGGTTCCAGCTAGTAATACAACCTGCTTGTCCAAATATATCGATCGATGCTCGTGATGTTAATCACTGGATCCTATAATCCTGACTCGATTATTTACAGACCGTCGTCATATGAGCGAAATATTCTCAAGCACGACGTTAAACCCAATTTCACCTCACCTCACCTCACAGACGGCACCCGTGAAGAACCACCTATTCGTGGTGGGTGCTGGTTAACGCTAAGCGCTCTTCAACCCCCGAGTGGGGCATAGTGGTCCACAGCACCCCATTGCTGGTCCGAATTGGGCAACCCGTTTGCCGTTGGTTGCGCCCCTGTGTCAGTGGAGGAAGGGATTCTGGTAGTTGAGGGCATAAGAGCCAGGAACCGTGTTCCTATTGCCCAACACACCACTTCGGCCCTTACTTCACCTAGACGGATGGTAGAATGGGCTCGGTTCAATCAATCGGCTGGTCATGCCAAGCCCCGTGCATGAATTCTATGCATGTACATTTTTTTAATATATACTATGTTTTGATTGGTCTCGGCTAACGTATTTACGTTATCGAAATCAAATCTGCCAAGAGTCTCATGCCAGAAGGCGGTGGCTCACGGACAAATTCGGTGATGTTGACCTCCGAAATCTGTATGTTTCAAATTTCTTGTTATGGGCGACCCAGCCAGACATTTAATTTGGTAAACTAATGCAGCTTTTCGCGTCATATTTGCTGAAGTATACCATCCCTGTATCCCCAGTGTTTGCATGTTGGAGATCCGATACAATTAAACACCGCTCATTTTGGCACTCCATGGTGGATGGGGAGCAGGGGTGCTGAATCACATTATTTCCACTATGTCTCAACAAAACCTTGGTTCAAACAGATCTAAATGTAGACATGTTGATTCAGGAAAAACAGGTCAAAATGTGTCTCCTGTACTTGATTCATGGCCTCGATTTGTTGTTATTGAAGCAGCAGACAAGCAGCTACTTTAGCTCAACCTGTGCGCAATTTCTAAAGCCATTTCAGGAATTTGCGGAGATGTGAGGAACGTGACACGTCTTCGTAGTGGATCACTGCTTATTGAGTGTTTACAGAGGCAACAGTCTCTTAACCTATTATCATTGAAAAAATTGCAAACACTGAGGTCGTTGCGTCTGCGCACAAAACTTTGAATACCTGTCGCGGCATTTTTCGTGAATAGGGCACATTGCCTGTCCGACATGTCCGAGGAAGATATTTCGAATGAATTAAAAACCAAGGAGTGACAACAGTCAAACGTTTTACAGTGAAAACACGGGACGGTGATATCATATTTTTTTACCTTTTCACTGTCTGCCTTAACTAAATCTATGACAGCTGGTTATGTCAACATCGGAGTGGAGGTGTATGTCCCCATTCCAATCCGATCCCAGATAGCATTCGGACGTTGGCCCAACGATGGCAATGTTGGCCAAACCATTGCCAACGTTGGGCCAACGTCCGAATGCTATCTTGGATGTTTCAAGTGCCAAACATTTTGACATGGCTCCAAATCATGCAATCGACCTGTTGTTTGTCATCGCTGTGGGGAGGGACATGAGAACACAGATTGCTCAGCAGACATCAAATACGCCAATTGCAAAGGTCAACATCTTGCTTCATCAAGGTTATGTCCTGTATGGCAAAACCAATCTAAAATACTAAGATCAAACATGAAAAAAACATCTCGTTTAATGAGGCCAAAACACTTCTTGAAAACCAGTCACAAATTCCACTCAATAAAACGTTTTCTGCAGTTGTTGCTAATTCCACTACTAAATGCACATCAGTTTCTGTTCAGACTGATTTGACATGGATCCACTCAGATCAACCCTCTAACATAATTTCTGTCAGGGAGTCCCACACATCTTCAACCCAAACTGTAAATCAAGCTCAAAATGATATCAGTGTACTTGATGTTCCCAAACCCTGTTTGAAAATCATTCTCAAATAATGACACACAATAAAACTTTTTTCTGCAGTTGTTGCTCATTCTGATGCTAACTACACATCAGTTTCTGTTCAGACTGATTTGACATGGATCAAATCAGATCAACCCACTAACATAATTTCAGTCAATGAGTCTCAAATATCATCAACCCAAACTGTAAATCAAGCTTAAACTGGTGCCGATGTGCCTGATGCCCCCAATAAACAGGTCACAGTAGAACCAGCTGCTCAAACTTTGACCAGAAATGATAGAAAAAACATAAAATAGAAAACAGACAACCAGGAAAACTTCATGATCAGAGATAGTTGCCCTTAACTCCTTTGGCGCTCTTGATATGGACATATGGCCCTTAGTCGCAGAGCGGTAGGAATCCGTCCTCACGACGATAAGGTTCACCAATTGAGCCACCATGGCTCAATCACCCAACATAATCCAGTGGAATTGTAGAGGACTTAGGAATAACTTTAACGATTTACAGATTTAATACAGGATTTTGCACCATCAGCAATGAGTCTACAAGAAACTTATCTTCGAGACAGAGATAAATGTGATATCAGAAAATATAATTTGTACAATCATTTTTCACCTCCAGGAGCAAAAGCCACTGGAGGTTCTTCCATCTTGGTAAGACAGGATGTTATTCATAGTGTTGTTCCATTAACTACTTATCTTCAAGCTGTTGCAGTTCGACTTACATTTCACATTGCCTTAACAATTTATTCTTTGTACATTCCACTCTCTTCGGCTTTACAGCAGGCGGATCTACAAGCTTTATATGACCAGCTCCCCCAACCCTGTGTCATCATGGGTGATTTTAACGGGCATAACCCTCTATGGGGAAGTGTTAGTACTAATGCTAAAGGCAAAGTAATTGAAGATTTTATTTGTGACAATAACATTTGTATCTTAAATGATTGGTCCAACACGTATTTACATCCTGCCACGGGAACTTATTCAGCATTGGATCTGACTCTGATAGATGCCAATTTTACCAAGTGAATTTGACTGGTACCATTTGACCATGGTACAGATGATTGCAAACGAGCTAGAAAATGTAGGAAAAAGGCAGAAAAGTATTTTCGTCGACAATCTACAGTTCATAATTTCAATACTGTAAAAATAAATAGCGCAAAGGCTAGACGAACATTTAGACAGAGTAAACGTCAGTCCTGGAGACAGTGTGTATCAAAGGTGTGGAATATGGTTCAAAGAATGGTTCCAAGGCGAGCATTCGAAATCTCAAAGATGGCCATGATATATTAACAGATAAATCGGACATCGCAAATAAATAAGGTGAAACTTTGGCCAAACACCCTTCATCATCGAAATTATACTATGCAGCAAAGAAACGTCAGTTTGGACCCCACGTCATACCATATTTCGCACGTCACCGGAACAACATTTTCCAGCATGATAACGCCTGGGCCCATACTGCCAGAGCTACACGGGACTTCCTACAGCAGAACGGTGTCAACATTATGCTGTGGCCAGGCCTTAGTCCTGATTTAAACCCAATTGAACATCGTTGGGATGAAATTCAGAGGAGACTGAATAATGTCACACCAAGGCCGAACACAGCCGATTTATTGCGCCATGCCTTTCCCAGAATGTGGTTCCAGGTGCCAATGGCCTTCATCAATCGATTGGTGCACTCGATGCATAGACGCTGTGCTGCAGTTATTGCCGCTCGTGGTGGTCACACTAGATACTGAAGTCAAGGGTCTGAATGGACTGCAAACGTTCACGTAATGTCTTGAGTTATTTTTTGATGTGTCAAGATATTGTACACAAAAATGTTTTTGATCCGCTTATTATGTCAATTTCTGTAATCATTTGATTACAGTGCCTATCTATTTTCGAATTCGTACTGACATTTTTTTGGGCTGCTGAGTATATAATCCTACATTTCAGAAATTTCAACAGTGAGTGAGTGAGTTTAGTTTTACGCCGCACTCAGCAATATTCCAGCTATATGGCGGCGGTCTGTAAATAATCGAGTCTGGACCAGACAATCCAGTGATCAACAGCAGGAGCATCGATCTACGCAATTTGAAACCGATGACATGTGTCAACCAAGCCAGCGAGCCTGACCACCCGATCCCGTTAGTCGCCTCCTACGACGAGCATGGGTTACTGAAGATCAATATTCTAACCCGGACCTTCACGGGTGGGAAAAGAGAAATTTCAACAAAATCAGGAACGGAAAACGTCAACTTCAATTCGGACAACGGTGAAAATTACAATGAAGTATTTTCACCGCATGAGCTCAATACTGCCCTTGAGCAAGCTCATGATACTGCAACTGGAGATGATAATATTCATTATCAACTCTTGAAACACTTGCCTGAATCGAAAAAATAGAAGTACCATTGATCACCTTGTGCGTCTAGAATCGTTTATAAAAAATTCCTTTGTAAATAAACAGTATGCTGTATCTATCTTTTTCGATCTAGAAAAAGCTTATGATACAACTTGGAAGCATGGTATTTTAAGAGATCTTTATGATTTTAGATTGAGAGGCCGTTGCCTAAGTTTACATCTCGCTTTTTAACTGACAGACAATTTCAAGTCCGTGTTGGATCAACCCTGTCTGACCATTATAATCAGGACCAGGGGGTTCCACAAGGCAATATTTTGTGTGTCACTTTGTTTAGTATAACAATCAATAGTCTTTCAAAAGTATTAAATGACTCAATAGATGGGTCATTGTTTGTGGATGATTTTAACGTCTCATGTCGTAGTAAAAACATGCATACTTGATTATTGCTCCATCGTATACGGTGGAGCATGTAAAAGCAATCTCAAACTGTTTGATTCTGTTGACCACTAAGGTTTAAGACTCTGTCTTGGATCCCTTCGAACTTCTCCCGTTGACAGTATCTCTGTGGAGACCGATGAGCCATCCTTAAAACTTCGCCGTATCAAAGTATCTTTACAATATATCAGCAAGGGTATATTCCAATGAATCCAATCCTGCACACAGCTGTGTTTTAACCCTCTTTATAAGGATCTGTTTAATAAAATATCTTCACTTGTTCCACCTCTTGGGATAAGAATCCATCCATTCATTTCTGATTCTGGCATTGAGCTGGAAAATATATATCCTTCCTACCTTCTTTTTCTTCTCCCCTTGGCAATTAGTTAGGCCACAAGTTGACTTAACATTAACCACATTTTCAAAATCAGAAAATAACGAATTACAATATAAACAAGAATTTCACCAATTAAAATGTAAATGTAATACATACAAATACTTCTTTACAGATGGGTTTAAGGAAGGTGGCGCAGTGGCGTGTGCCACTGTCATTGGATCCAGAACAATATCTTCCAGATTACCAGCTAGTTCTATTTCACAGCTGAGGCAAATGCCATATTAACAGCTCTTAAATATATTAATAAACACCGTAAATGTAAACAATATATAATGTTCTTCAGACTCTCTTTCGTGCCTTCAGGCTATAAAATATCTTTCTTGCAAACGTCCACTTTTAATTGTAATGACTGAATTATATAACTTGCTACTGGCCAATACGGCATCGTCCTCTGTTGGTTACCCAGTCACGTTGGCATTCCTGGGAACACGATGGTCGATCTTGCTGCTAAAGCAGCACTCAACAAATCTGTGACACCACTTCTTATTCCTTACTCTGATTACAAAGCTACCATTAGATCATACATCCGTGATCTGATGCAGAAGAAGTGCGACACTCAAGCAGGTTTTAATAAATTATATGCTATAAAACCCTATATTGGTTCCACCGGGTTGTCAGTCCAGATATGAAGAGGTCATCATGCGACGATGTCGTATTGGCCATACAAGGTATACTCATGAATACCTATTAAAGGTGAGGGTCCTCCGTTTTGTATCCCTTGTGATTAAAGAATCACGATCAAGCATGTCTTGCTTGACTGCGTTGAATATTCCATCACAAGGGATAATTATTTCAAATCACGAGGGGTGGTGGGGTAGCCTAATGGTTAAAGGGTTGGCTCGTCACGCGGAAGACCTGGGTTCGAATCCCCACATGGGTACAATGTGTGGAGCCCATTTCTGGTGTCCCCCGCCGTGATGTTGCTGGAATATTGCTAAAAGCGGCGTAAAACCAAACTCAGTCAGTCAGTCAAATCACGAACTATGAAGGATATTTTTAATAATGTAAGTTAAAAGAATTAGATTTGTTAAATGATTTGTAAATAGAGGGGTAAAGTACTGTAAAATTATAGTCCTCCTGAGAGGGTACGTAAATCCCAAAACATTCAAACTCTCAACATTTTTAATCGTAGAATATGTGTATTTTTTTCATGTATGGCTAGATTATCGTAATTTGCTAACGGCTGAGTGGATGATGTAAATCCAGCTGGGGCCCATGCAGGAAGCATATGTACTGTAA
Source organism: Haliotis rubra (assembly GCF_003918875.1). Taxonomy (NCBI): domain Eukaryota; kingdom Metazoa; phylum Mollusca; class Gastropoda; order Lepetellida; family Haliotidae; genus Haliotis; species Haliotis rubra. Next base: position 165,247 of record NW_025765254.1, read on the forward strand.
GTCCCCATGGTCCCCAGTATGGTGATATACCTTCAGCTGTTGGCAATATGTAGCCTGTTTTTATATTGTATGGTCGTGTATAGTTAAACTGTTTTAGATTTAGTTTCTAGTTTAAATTTCTGTCTGTGACAATCTAGTTGTTTTACTGTCCTTCGTTGACAGTCTTTTTATAATTTATCTTTACTAATCTTGATTTAGTCACTAAATTGCTGAAATATTGCCAAAGTGACTTTACATTTTAACTCACTCACCTCAGTGACTGCCGTCATGTAGCTGGACTATTGCTGAGTCCGGCGTTAAATAACAAATAACCACCTATTTACATCTTTCCTGCGGATATATTTTGATTCTTGTGCCTTTAGCTAACCCGTTAGGTCCTGGGACCAAGCTGGCCCAGCCTTAAACTGTTTGTTGTTTGTTTTATTTCTTTGTTGTTGTTTTTTATATGTTTGTTGTTTTGGGGTGTTTTTTGTGTATTTTGGTTGTTGTTTTTTTCATGTAAGTCTTTTATTTCCCATTTCAGAGAGTCTTTAATTCTGCTTTCACTTTAAATTTTGGACACTGTTTGCTTTATTACATCTGCTTAGGTTTCAGATAAAGATACCAGACATTCACATCATTTTACCATTCTATACTTCTCCAACAAACAACTGCAGAACCTGCTTCCAGGCATTCTCAACTTAATTGTTAAATAGTTTGGCCCTCTTAAACAGCACAATGGCCAATGGATAAGGCGATGGTGCAGAACCTAGGTCCCCGTGGTCCTTATTATGGTGAACAACGTTCAGTTGTTGGCGATCTATAGCCTCCTATATATTGTATTGTCTATCGTTTTAGGTTTACATGCAAGTTCAACATCCACGCATGTGATATTCGAGGTATTTTTTTGTCCTTTGTGAGCAGGTTTTTCTATTCCGTGTTTATGTGTCATGAATGTACAACCAGTTTAAGTCCTTATATGGCTGAAATAGGGCCGATGTGACTAAACCTAAAACTCTTAACTCACTCAGTGTTAAATGTACTATGTCAGTCAAGGGGTAGGTATTCCTGTTGTATATAATATTAAACGTACTAATTGTACGTATTGTGTTTTCAGAAGATGATTCCAGCATATTAACTCGCCTTCCGTAATACATGTTCTCGAATTCATTGATATCACGCATGTGCACGTTGTGTGTTGCAGCAACTGAGAGAGCACCTCAAGACCGCTCCAGAGAAAATAATAAAGTACAAAAACTAGTCGAAGAGAGGGACTATGTAGGACTAAAAAAGCTCTTGGTTAGTGAGAAGGTTGATTTGGACGTTATAGGCGTGGACGGACAAACACCAGCAATGTATGCAGCAAAGACTGGACGTTTACAAATGTTCACGTTACTTGCTCGTCATGGAGCTGACATGACAGTGATAGATAATTCTGGCAGCAACATTCTTCATTTGGCCGTTAAAGGAGAAACGATCCGTATAGTGGACTATATCCTCAACCACAGAAACACTTTAGACGTCAACAGAAAGGATGATGATGGACAGACGCCTTTGATGATAGCAAATTCAGAGGGCTATGTTAGAATAGCTGCTATGATTAGAAGAAAATCTTAAAGTGGTGTAGTGGTTGACAGCTAGAGCGTAAAGCTGAAAGACTATCGGGATAAGGTGGTCAGGCTCTCAGACTTAGTTGATACATGTCATTGCATCCAAATTGCGTAAATCGACACTAATGCTGGTGCATTGTCTGGTCCATACTAGATTATTTACAGACTGCCGTGAAATTGCTGGAATATTGCTGAGTGCAGCAAACCAACCAACCACAGACAGATCTAATATTCCACTCAACAGAAGGGATATACGATCCATATGGTCGAGTATATCCTAAAAAACAGAAACACATTAGACGTCAGCAGAAAAGATAATCTTGGACAGACACCATTGATGATAGCAAATTCCATGGATCTTCATCCAATAGCTGATCTAATTAAATTTGAAAAAGATGCTGTTTACCTCTGGATTGCCTGGGCATTCGATTATTTACAGACCGCAACCATATTGCTGTGTGCGGCATTAAATAACAAACATAGCTAAATATGAAACATATTCACTCTGTAAATTCATAAATATAAATAGTATTCTATTAGTGATTATATGTGAATGTAAAATGTTACTTGATTTAACAGACAATGGTGACGTACATCTGTTCAGTTCCTGGCATTTATGTTCACACATACATTGTTAACGTTGTTGCCGAATCAGTTCCCATAAATCTTTAGCTGCCAGTAGAGCATTATGAGACATTTGGCTTCTGTGTTATCAGCGTTAACAGATAATGCGTCATATCAGTTCCCATCATGGAAAACCTTGCGAGGATAGAGTCCAAATTCCATGGATCTTTATCCAATAGCTGATATAATCAAATTTGGAAAATATGTCTTGATTACTGGATTGCATGGTCATTCGATTATTTACAGACTGCCGCCAGACAACATACAAACAAACCAAAATTTGAAAAAATATTCACTCAACATTTTCATATATTCTTACAAGCATCATTCTCTAAATATTATTTTAATAGTGATTATATGTGAATGTAAAATGTTACTTGATTTAACAGACAATGTTGAGGTACATCTGTTCGGCTGCTGGCATTTATGTTCCCACATACATTGTTGTTGCCGAATCAGTTCCCATAAATCTTGCAGCTGCCAGCAGAGCATTATGAAACATTTGGGTCCTGTGTTATCAGCGTTAACAGATAATATTCCCATCATGGGAAACCGTGCCAGGATAGAGTCCCAGCACAGTGTTGTCTGTGAGGGGTGACTGAACGTGGCACATTTCAAATGCACTATCGAAACTTAACTAAAGTCCCGTCCGCTTCAAGAACATTCTCTCACCAAAATCAGGATGAAATCATTTGCACGAGTATTGTTTCAGAAAGGCGAAACGCGTATCCACATAATATCTTCCAATATTGAACGTATTGTGTTTCTCAATATATCAAGTGTGAAGTGAGTAAGTTTGTGCCGCTTTTAGCAACATTACAGCAATATCACGGCGGGGAATGCCAGAAATGGGTTTCACACATTGTACCCATTTATGCAACCGAGGGACGAGCGAACGGTTTGTGAAGCCCATCTCTGTTGTCCTGGTGTTCTATTGATATTGCTATAATATTTCTTTCTGTTTGCAGTGAAAACGTACCGATGAATTTCACTTTCAACAAAAATATAAATCAAATAAAGTGAAATTAAGATTGCGAATCCTCATAATTGCATCTTGCCATTTGAACATTTAAAACTCAAACTTTATTCAAATTAGGATAAACGTTGTTTAACAAATGATCATAGTTTCAAATCGCTATGACTGGTTTGTATTACAAGGGGGTAAGCGCAGTAGGTGGAACGGAGAAACAAATGCACGTGCGGTACGTGATGAGCGTTAACTTAGACCAACCCTACTTGTCCTCGGTGTTTCATTTTATGTGCATACCCCTTGTAATACAAACCAATAATAAATTGAATGAAATTCTCAGATTTAAATGTTCAAATGGCAAAGTAAAAATTATGAAGACTCGCAATCTTAATTTCACTTTATTTGATTTATACTTTTGTTTAAAGTGAAATTCATCGGTACGTTTTCACTGCAAACACACTAGAAAAGCGGCGTAAAGCCAAACTCACTCACTCTCTCCTCGGCTTGGGGCATTTACCTGAATTTAACCATCTGTCCGAATTGTGTCTCCAAGACTAGAGTTAAAGTCAGTCGGAATTCCATATTCAATATATCTACTTCCACTAAACACGTCTATGCACGCACATGTTAGACAGCTGTAACCAAGATGCAATGCACACAACGGAACAACACCGAACAACATTAACTTGCTGCTTGACTGGCTGTTGTTTTTCTAAATAAGACACGTTAGTAACTAAGAGAGCCCATCATCATGCATTGTTTGTTTAGGATAGCTGTTTTAGTTGGGTCAGCTTTATGGTCCAATAAGGGCGGGCTAACACAACGGTTAAAGTGTCCGCTCGTCACGCTGGAGACTCGGGTTTGATTCCCTACATGGGTACAATGTGTGAAGTCCATTTTTTGTTGTGTCCAGTTTTTGAAGAAAAAGAGAGAACGGCTATTTCAACAATATGTTTACCCTTAACCAAACTTCTATAAAATGAATTTACTTTTTAATAGTCTGAACACGAAAATTATCCGAAATATGAAAAAACATTATGTTACTACCTAGCACAAACAATAACACGTTATATTTGGGATTCTCAGTAAAGTACAAATTCTAGTACTTTGGGTTTAGTCCCATGCAGACCCACAACCAAAGACTCAGACACCCAATCGCCAGCACACAAAGTCAACCGTCTAACCAACTAAGCCACTGTGGCTTCCACAAAAAAGGAAGTCGGACAAATGGTAGACTATACCACAGACTTGTGTACCCCGTTGTTAAGTGTAAAATGCACGACTACCAACAACTATGAATACACAATGTCATTTTTCTGTACTTTACTGAGACAGTGCACTCCCAAATATGACATGCGTTACATTTGACCTCTTTCTAAATGTGTATTCATAACACAAACAAAATGCTTCAAAATTGACTATTGTACACTGATATCTGTTCTCACTGATCGGTGAAGTTGTTGATGCATGTTGTACCTTCAGATGTATATGATGTTAATGTTGTTCAGTTCAGTCACCAGTCAACACTTAACAAGACATGTTATAATGAAAAGTCAAATGTATCTTCAAAACTCCCAATCTTCAGGCTATTCCCTTACTGAAAAATGAGTTGATGGTTGCAGCTGAAACTTCATAACCATTCATGTGTTTCGCAATCCCTGCAAATTCTTAGCATGTCATCTCTGTAAAATTCTATATCGATGTCGTGATGCTTCCATTTAATAGTCGCTGAAAACTAAATATTAGTCGGATCTAACTTGACGCTATGAGAACCTATCAGCGACTCAAGTGCTTCCACCTTGTAGTCGCTGAAGCCAAGATGTCTGCCGTTTCTAACGTGACGCTCTGTAAACCATACCACGTGAATTTTCACTTTGCTCTGCCAATCATCTCAGCCGGCAAACAACACCCAGAGAAGTTTAACAATTCACACAAGCAGTTTCTATATACAAAGAACGTGATTAAGCACCCCCTGTATTTTTCGAATGATAGGTTTTCAACACGTACATAAAACTTCTCGTGGGGACCACGATGAACCCGTATGATCCTTTGACGCATAAAAATCGACCAAATGATTAGAATTCGTGTTGATATTATGATGATAATTGCTCATTTTAAAAAACAAAACACCGATTTTCATACAAAACCATGTCTGTACAAGAATGGCCCTGGAATGATTAAGTTTGAATTTATTGGTGAATGTGAACATTCAAAATGTCATTTTGCGTGTCTTACACGATTCAAGGTCAATACCGAGTGTAACCTCCATGTGACTGTGAGTGTGGATTTTGGCTCGCATCTCGCATCAAAATATGTTCAATGGCAATAGTATTTTTAGCGGTAGCCCTATTTGATAGCACTTCAGAGTTGCCTCCTTTAGCTGGCTGTATTTCGTTTTGACTTCCTGTCTTCGTGAACATTCCGGAGTGGATAATGATGCTGCCTGGCTTTACTAGAATGCTCTAGATCTGTGTAAGCTTATAAAGGCTGAGTTGTTGACGTGTGCCACACACACGAACTGATCACATGACTGGAGTTATACACATCTGTCTGCCGTCATCGAGCTGATACATCTGCCTACCGTCGTCAAGTCTGTCTGTCAACATTTTAAGACCGTGCTTATATATTCAACTACTGTCATTGTAAACAACCTTCAATCAGTATATCTGTTCTCACCGTGAATGTCAAGTCTGGTGAGTTAAATTTTGTATTTTTGTGACCCAATATTTTAGATTTGTGACTCAATTGCATTGTACTAGAAATCTGTATCGTTTTTCATTGTAGTTTGTTCATTGTTTGCTCAATATATTATTGAATATTTTAGACCTGTCTTTGTTCTATTTTTCTGGTTCAAAGGGGACTCTTAAAACTTTGTCACGGCAAATTTATTAACCGTAACACATCCTTTAATGTTTTGTAATTGAAATACTTATCCCCTGTGATGGAAAAATGAACACATTTTTATTGGCATTTTTTGAAGCTAGAGAGTCAGATAAAGACAAGTCCTTTATGAATGAACAACTTCTATATTCAGGTAATGCAACGTTTCGATACAGATTCTTGTATCGTTGTCAACTTCTCCTTTGACGTCGATATAGGAATCTGTATCGAAACATCGTCATCACCTGAAAAAGAAGTTGTTCATCCATTAAGTTCGTCCTTATCTTAATCAAAACAGTCAAAGCATGACTTGCTTGACCGTGATTCTTCATCACCGTTTAATAAGTATTCGTTATTTAGTATGGCCAATGCTTCATCATTGCATAATGACATCCACAAATCTGGACTAACAACTCAAGTAGGTCTGACCGATGGTTGGTTTAATTGAAAGTAATTTATTGATACCTACTTGTGTGTGACACTGCTTTTGCATTAGATCACGGATGTCAGATCTAATGGCAGCTTTGTAATCACAGTATGGGATCAGAAGTAGTGTCACAGATTTCTTGAGTTACTGACTTAGCAGCGAAATCGGACATTATGTTACCAGAAATTTCAACATGGCTGGGTAACCAACAGAGGGACGATGTCCTATTGGCCAGTAGCAAGATCATTTTATAATTCAAAATTTCGATTAAAAGTGGATGTTTTACAAGAGAGATATTTATAGCCTTAAGGCGCGAATGCGAAGTCTGAAAATGATGTATTGTTTACATTTAGGGTGCTTACATAAACAAATGCTCTGTCATCGTATCGCATGATGACAATCACTGGATTGTCTGGTTTAGACCGATTTCTTTACAAACAACATGAAACAAATATCTGCTCACGATATAGTCATAATTATAAATAGAGGTGTTGTCTGGTTATATAGAAGATACTGTTCTGGATCCACTGACAGTGGCACATGCCACTGCGCCACCATCCTGAATCCCTCTGTAAATAAGGATTTGTATTATTATGTTTACTTTTTAATTGATTAAATTTGTGTTTACATTGTAATTCATTAGTTTCAGATTTTTGTTAATGTTGTCAGTGTTAGATCAACTAATAGCATCACTAATCGCCAAGGAGGGAGAAGAAATAAAGGCGGGAAGGAGATTTTCTAGGTCAATGCCGTCAGCAGAAAGGAAAGGTTTTATTCTTATTCCTAGAGGCGGAATAAGAGACGACTTCTTCTTGTACATATCCCCAAAGAGGATTGAAAACAGTTGAATGCAGGGTTAGAATATAGTTTTGCAATATACTGTAAAGATAATTTTATACGCCGTTGCTTTTAGAGATGGATCAGGTTGTTTTGCAGGTTCCACAATATACGATGGGGCTATAGTCTAGATTCGAGCGGACCTGATCGATATAGGTGTAGGAGGGTAGTTTGGTCCCTACCCACTTTGAATTAGAAACTTCTTTCTCAACAAGTCAAGTGCCTTCAGGCATTTATTTTTATGCATTTAATATGTGATAAGAAAGTCAAATGAGAGTCCCAAGAACTTGGCCTCTTTTACAACCTTGATAGGTGTTCCATTTAAGAGTATTTCAGGGGTTCTATAGAAAATTTTAGTTTACAATTAGTTTTGGATTTAGAAAATTTAAAACCGTTTTCAATTGACCATTTGTGAATTTTATTGAGACATAGTTGTAACTGCCTCTCGATTGCATGTATATTTTACCATGACAAGAAACATTAAAATCATCCACAAACAGTGATCCACCTACTGAATCATTTAAAAGCTTTGTTTATTTTAATACAGAATAATGTTACAGACAAAATACTGCCTTCTTGGACTCCCTTATCCTTTTAGTTCTACTGGTTGAGTTGGGCCAGAAAAAGCCCTGAAACGTTGTAACGAAACAATAAAAGAAGATGAACTCCCAGAAAGCCTCTATGTTCATCCCCGATCCTGACTGTAATGATCAGACAGCGTAAGAAAAACACTCGGACTTGGAAATTGCCTGTCAATTAAAAATTGGGAGATAAAATGAGGAAAACGACCTCTCAAACCGAAATCATGTAACTCCTTCAAACTGCTGAACTTATAAGTAGTATCGTAGCCTCAGGACCGTAGATTCCCAGGATCAAAGAAAATTGGGACTACGTGTTGCTTTAGATACTGTGGCATTTGTACAAAGGATTCTAATCGTACCAAATGATCAATGGTACTTCGATTTTTCGATGACCACATTGTATATTTGTAATTCACTTGCTGGTTTCCAGATACCAAATTAATATATTATTCACCATCCGTTCAATGGTTAAGCCAACGTGTGAAATAAAATACATAAAATTTATGAAGATATGTTGGTGCATCCGGAATTTCGATACCATGATGTGAAGGTAAAGCGTTGTCCAATATTTGCATTTAATAATGGTTGCAACATCGTATCTGTAGATATGCCTCCATACACTACCCTGAACATCATTTGGTTCATGACTGTGTTAGAATCTACACCAAAATTGGAAAAAGAAGTTGTTCCATATTATCTTATCTTGTCTTAACTTACTACTCCAACTGACCCGTGAAGATCCGGGTTAGAATTGGTCTTCAGTAACCCATGCTTGTCGTAAGAGTATACTATATATTGTTGAACTTGTCCTCATCGCTATATATCTATATCTATAAGAAATTTTATATCGCTATATACAATTTTAACTCACTCACTCACTACAGACTGACGCCACAGAGATGATGTACTGATGAGACGTTCAACAACACAGACACCATAAAGATGAGGGAAATGCCAAGAAGCGGCTGTAAAATCACGTAACATAAGCACATCTCCAGAGGACTGAATTTGGTGACACAAGACTGTTATGATGGGTTGCTAACGACCAATTCTTCACGGGTGTTATCAATATATAACTTGTAACAGTATGGCTGGAAATGTTCCTTACTTGATCATAAATATTACCTCACTCACGCACTTATTTTTGTGAATGTGTGATTTTTAGCCCCACTTGTATGAATTATATGTGGGGGTTACTCTCAGGTGAGTGAATTCGGTTACACAAAACCAAATATTTCTTCCCATTGACGTCCATAGTTAACGTTACATTTCTTTTTTTAAAATTAACTAAGATATCAACAACTATTTCATGTACATGTGTGCATAGTCTGGTCTTAAGAAGCAATAAAATATAAAATGTCACCACCTCAGCGAGCTCCTTTTCCGAGTACGGGAAGCTAAACAGTTCCGCACAAAATGTCAACTGCTTCAAACATCTGTGGTCACATTCAGTATACGTCATCATGATAAAAGACAGCACTAAATATTAAAAGTATGATCAGTTTTAATTACTGGATGGATGGATTTACATAGAAAAAGCACAAAAATCTTACATAATATCATCCAATCACAGCCTGTCACATGCGTCCATCAGAACTGAAGTTTACATGTGCGATGCTCGCTCAGGGGCAACTGATTTTATTTAGTGTAGTAGAACCATCAACAGGCATCTAAAGGGACATAATTCGAGATCAAATTTACTCATTTTGGGATGACTGAGAAAATATTAACTGAAAAACGTAGGAGTTAACACAATATCCTCTCTATATAATACATATATGGTTCAAGATAAATCATTTAACAATAATTCACTATTATAATTATCTTAGGAGAAGATCCGGCACCCCGGCACCCCACACCCCACTCACACACACACCTTTTAAGAGCATACGTTTACAGTCGCTGAAGGGGTCGTTGTCGGCACAGGTACTACATTATATGTATTCCCAGATACGTTTCTATATACGGAAATGTACCCTAAACAGAGTCAAAATACAGAAACGACAGCCGGCACCAAACCACGAGTCCGTATTCCGAAACCAAAACAGAAATCGTATAAGCCACGGTTGTTCTCGTTCTACTGATTGAGCGTGATACTGTGCATCGCACATTACTTCAAGTTACAGTGTATGCTTGTTACAGTGCATGGTTCTTAAATAACGCATCCAACACAAACAGTATGACAGTTCCGATCAAAGAAACGGCTTAAAATTGCAGAATGGAATCGTCTAGGGTACGTTTCTGTATTCTGATTCTGGCTGACGTTGGGTGCATCTGTAGTACCCGTGCCCACCGACCCATGCAGCTTTATCTCAGCAACGCTGTTCGAACAGAAAAAGGCAGACTCGACAACAGCTAAAATTTGTATAGTTAATTAACAAATATATGATTTTGTTGAATTTGGAACTACATTAAAGTGCGAAACAACTGTAAATGACCTCCGATGATCGAAAGCTTTGAATACACACTGCCATTTAGAAAGTGGTCAGAATAACAAGTGTTATATGGTAGAACTGCCGATTTACACTTGTCCCAAGGGAACACAAAGTACGTGATGCAGACTGCCTGTTTTAGACTTCCTTTTGGTGGAAGCCGCGATGGCTTAGTGAATTAGATGGCAAACATTGTGTATGCTGGCTATAGAATGCATCACTCTCTGACAGTGTGGGTTCGCATCCCGGACTAAGACCACACCTTAAGGTACTATAATCCTGTGTTTTATAGAACTTTCAGATTATTGTGGTCATTCCGTTTAAACAAGTACTTTCAAAACTACATGCATGGCCATATCATAGCTACGATTTTATTGTTTGGTTTGTTGTTTAACGCCGCACTCAGCAATACTGCAGCTATATGGCGTCGGTTTGTAAATAATCGAGTCTGGACCAGACAATCCACTGATCGATGAGCATCGATCTACACAACTGGGATACGATTGCATGTGTCAACCAAGTCAGCGAGCCTGACCCACCTGAATCGTTGGAGTTGCCTGTTATGACAAGCATGGTGTGCTGGAAACTAATTATAAACCTGATCTTAACGGTTAGACAACAGTGGAGTCGGACTGTACAAGATGAGTAATATGTCCATTGATCTCCTGATAGATTTTTGCCATACACTAGCACATCAACTTGAGAAGTTGTGTTTGTGAAAAATCGTACATTGTTATATGAAATATAAATAATATAACATATACATTCGACTGGTCGGAGTAGAGGACATGTTGCCTTCATAGTAGGCGATCCTGAGGACAGGATCATGTTGTAAACCTGTTCTTTCAGACAATAAATAATATCATTTGGAATGTGTTTCTAAATGTGACTTCTACAGGTTCCACTCAAGTGACAGCACGTAGTATCAGTTTCAACTGGTGGTATATTGATTGGTAGTAACGTGACATATCCACGCTTAGGTCTCTGATTTGATGTTCTTTGAACTCCAGCAGTCAGCTCGAGCAACGTCTATTTAGAAGTCCTATTCCTCGGAAATCAGAATCGGAGATTCAAGATCATTTCTGGACAGTCTCCTTTGCGTTTACAGCCTTCATGGCATTGGAATTTTCAAGCTGCAAGCTACAGACAAAAGACGATATCGACAGCTGTATTTGCTTACCGTTTCAGAACATTTGGTATCAAATTATGCCAACTCAGGTGTACTGAGTATGGTTCGTAATATTGAAAATTGAATATAAAATTGGAACTTTAGTCTGCTGTCTTTAAACGAAAGCAGAGAAACCCGAAGAAGGATTCGTTGTTCGAGCTAAAGCGAGTATCATGTTGTTAGTGTACTTATTCGTTGCGGGTGAAGATCCCAATTAGAATCTATCTTTAGCAACTATGTTTGTTGTTTAACGTCGCACTCAGCAATATTCTGGCTGTCTGTAAAAAATATCGTGTCTGGACCAGACGATCCGGTGATCAACAGCATGAACAGCATAATTGGGATACGATGGCGTATTGGCAGCAGTCCAGCGACCCTGACAACCCGATCCTATTAGTCGCCTCTTACGGCAGGCCTGTTTTGCTGAAGATCAATTCTAAAACGCAGAAATAGAAACTGTTCCTTGAATTGTTTACGATAATGCTCCATTGTATTTGTGTGTAATATTAATTCATATTTGTGTTTCGGTGGGTAATTCTTATAGATTGTTACATTAGTCATAACTGGAAATCTATAAGGAAGAGCAAGGACATTATCTGATGTAATAAACAATTCTAACGCCAAAGTTTTTGATGAAATTAATGTATCTAAAATCAATTCACGAATTCCAATATCAAAGTTATGTAATGATCAAATAATTTACCGCAATTAAAAAGTATCACAAACCGCAAGAAACGAAAACCGTTAATTTCTATTCCAGATAATGGGGCGATTACTACGAAAGCCGAGTGCTGCCACTTGTAGGTGCTGTCGTGGAAGCATGACATATATTTTCATCAGTGAAAGTTGATTCCTTCCTTTTCCGTTATTTTCTTGTTGTTTCGATTGTTTCCTCAACTACTTTTCGTTAGCTTCAATTATTTTCTCGTTGCTTAAAGCGTTTCTAGTAACAAAGAGAAACTAAGTAAAGCAACGAAAATATGTTTAGGAACGAGAAAATGTAAACGGCTGAGAAAATGTTGAAATTTGAACAAACAATCTTTACTCCATCTAATAAATTGCGTCAATTTCAAAACTATCACAAACCGCAATAAAACGAGCGAACTAATGAAAATATAGGGAAAATACCTGAAGGCGAATTTACTAGAACTTAACGAAAAAGGAATCAAAGTAAAGGCCCAGAAGCAGCAAGCAAATCCTCGAAATTCCAGGGTTTTTTTCAGATACACACACACACACACACACACACACACACACACACACACACACATCCCTTGAAAGAATTACTGCCAAGCATGCCCTGAATAACTATTGTCTTTGACATCACAAGGGAAAAATGTTTCAAAGCTTGATTCGTGAAGGATCTTTCAAGTTTCTCACTTAAAATGTTTCTATTTGAGTTTTATAACAAGTAGAATTGAACACCAAATTTTGATTGATTTGTTTTATGCATAGATAAATAGATATATGGTATCATAAAACCGAAAGATCAAATTCGCAAATATAATCGTTATTTGCTGTATTCTCGAGAAAGGGGTTGAATTACCTCTCCCTCCTGAGGAGGGTATATAGAACCGATCTCCCAAATTTAAGGCTCCGGGATTTTTAATGGTACAATATGCGTAATTCTGATTCATGGCTAGCATTGTCCATAATCGACATCCGCTGAGGGGCATGGTGTAAAGCCAGCTAGGGGCCACGCAGGTAGCAAATGTAACGTAAGTTCCAATGGGACTAAGAATGGCGGATCTACCTTCCGTTATTTAAAACATATCATTGTATGGGTACTTGTTTTAAATCTAAACTTCAATGGTATTCTAATCATTTTACTTCCCCTTGTTCACAGGTTTTCATATCCTTAATATTTGTGTTGATTAATATATGGGTTTCATATTCACGATGTTGCTGAAATACTGCTGATGTGACCTTTGACCCACACACTCTTACATGGGCTTGCTCAGAGTGGAGTAGGGCGGTGGGGTAGCCTACTGGTTCGAGCATTCGCTCACGCCCGAAGACCGGGGTGGATTCCCCACTTGGGTGCAATGTGTGAAGCCCAATTCTGGTGTCCCCGGCCACAATATTGCTGGAATATTGGTAAAAGCGAAGCGTATAAAATACTCTACACTCACCAGCTGGAGTATCGTCGCTAAAAGTGAGGTGAGGTAAATGGAGTTTAACGTGCGTCGCAGTAAGCAAAATCTATCTCATATGACGACGCATGCGTGTGTATGTGTGGCTGCTTGTACTTGCCCAGATAATTAATCGGGTTTCATAGTGCTAGCCCACTGAGATGCCATGCCGCAGTGAAGCATGGATACACTCAGACACATTATACTGACTCGAGGCGACCAGTCCTTGTTGTACCCATTAATGCCGAGCGCCGGGCAGGGACCAACAAAGTACCATATTTTAACGTCTTTTGGTATGACGCGCCAGGGGATCGAGACCGCAAGACCCTCCGGCTCTCCAGGCGGACGCTCTAACCATTACACCCACGGAGCCGGTCCTGATTTAAAAACTCGCTTGCTACCATAAAACGATAACTCTTGAAAGCAAAAATACAATACAAAAATGGGCTATAGATCGCCAACAAATGAGGTAGATCACCATACTTGAGACCATGGGGACTTACAGTACTTTGCTACCTGCATGGAACTTAGCTGGATTTACACCATCCCTCGATGTCACACCATCAGATATTAGCGATTCTAACAAATGTAGCGAAGTGAGTTAAAGGGTTTTCGTCCACGCGAAATGCAAAACAAGGTAACGAATAAATATACTTTGAATGTCGTGGTCACGATGCCAGAGAGAAAAATAACTCTGATGTACCAGAGAAAAATAACATACTCCCGCACTTCAAATCAAACCAGTCAAGACATGCAATATGTAATGAATGAATGTATATCTTCAGGTCAATGATGGTACGTGTGCCATCGGCTCTTACCAAGCAGCATACGAGATGTTTGGAAACTCGGTCTGAAAGGCAGCATGTGTCCAAGGTAATGTCCACAGTTTGTTACACTGTCAAAATATATATTATCTCATGATTTGTTTGCCATACTTCTATGGGCTATGCAGCTTAATGAATGGTCACAGCATAAGATGTTCTATTTGTCTCTGGGGCGGTGGGGTGGCATAGTGGTTAAAGCGTTGGCTCGTCACGCCGAAGGCCAGGTTCGATTCCCCACATGGGCACAATGTGTTAAGCCCATTTCTGGTGTCCCCGCCGTGATATTGCTGGAATATTGCTAAAAGCGGCGTAAAACTAAACTCAGTCAGTCAGTCTATTTGTCTCTATATTGCAATCCGACACTAGCAACATCTGTCTTCTTACCACATTCATAGATGAATTTCGACATCAAAATATAATATTTTCTATTTCTTTCTAAAAATAAACACCAAATTAAATGAGTATTAACATTATGTAAAAAATTCATCTGTTAAATATCGATTTGTAAGTGTCAAATGTTGCCTCAAATGATCGTGTTCTGATGATAGAGGTTGTCTCAGATTTATCTCAGTTTGAAGATAAGATCCATATTCCTGAAGGATCCTTTGACCCGGTAGTTTGGCGGAGATTCTGATTAGGCGTGCTTATTTTCACACATAACGGGCATTGATAAATTGAAAAGGCTATGGGGCTAATTGACTGTTGAAGGGACGAGTGGTGACAAAGCGCCCAGATTCGAGTACTGCTTGACTCATTAAGTGAGCCTGCGCAGCGGTACACGCGTTTGTGACAAATTAGGCAGGGCAGAATCTAGAATGAACGCTGGGTAGATTGGCGACATTCTGATCGTGACGTGAACTCAATACCGCTTCTGTTTAACTCGTGTCTCGTAGAACGAGTTAGTTCAATAAGACACCATCTCAACACGAGTCACTTTTAATGTTTGCAGATTTTAATTAATCAGCATGTCCAAGTTGGGGAGAAGCATGGATAGAATTGTTCATTCTCAGGCAAGGAAGTTAGTAACAATGTTATTATTTGCCGGAAAAGGACGTGTGCAACCAAAGTAGACGCTATGTCAAAAGTAGCCACCAGCTGCTGGTCTTAAGCAACTTTAAAACGTATTAAAGGCTGAAGGTGATAGGGGTGCGAGTAGGCCTGCTTTATTAGTCCCACCAAGTTGCGCAAATTTCCAAGCGACTTGATGATTTTGACCGGTGAGCGGTCCGTCAGCTTGTACAATGTTTATATGGAGTACAAAAGCAACTGCCTACTCTAGATGTGATACTAGTATATGATATGGCAAGCCAATTGCATTACCAGGGTTCAAAGGAAAGCTTTCGAAAAAAATCTGAAAGACATGGGGTTTAGGTGGCGAAAACACACAATTAAATCGTGGGTTTTAATGGCACGAAAGACACCATTGCAAAGCGCATGCAATGCCCACGTGCAATAAAAAATGTCATAGAATCGGGCCCTGTCTATAGAGTAGACACTATGCTGAAATAACATATTTGCCGTCATACTACGTCTTCCTCCTTACCACGCAAGTGAACCCAATTGAGTTGAAGTTTGGACCCGTGTAAAATCATGTTCCTAAACAGCTTGCAGTTCTAAAACTTCTCTAAGAGTTGCCATAAACGAGAGAATGTCGGCAGCCGGTGCCAGGAATGGTCAAATGTTGTAAACATGTTAAAACCATTGAAGATGGCTACTGGCAACGAAATTGCGGTAGAAAAATTGTCAGAATCGTGATCGAAGTAGGACTGGCCCGAAGAGAGTCTCGAAGTACGCATAAATCAGTAAATCTATATAATGGATCTACCGGTATTCGGTATTTCCGTCTCCCATGTGGATAGGATGCACCAGGAAAATAATGCCGATTATACGTCCGTTTGTAAACTTATAACAAATGTTCATTTCTCTAGCATTTGTGTGCGGTAGTTTTGTAAATATTTGTCTTGATTCAGCTTTTTAAGGATCTTAGCTGCACACATACGCTTAGTATGATATAACAATCAGAACACAATTCGCACAAGGAAATTGAACTTTTCAAGTTTTAGACGACAACCTGTTTCCCTCATTTTCAAAATGAAATGTTCTGGAGGGCGTTCTCACATATGCAAATTGGGTCCATTTCTCAGAGTCGTGGCTCATCATCTAATAGTAGTACATCAGATTACTGGACTTTGAGCAGGGTCATAATGTTAGCATCAGAAAGCCGTTTACATGGATATTATTCGGCATCTTGTAGATCGAGTATCAGTAAGGTGGAGTCCGATTTCTGTCTCATAACTTTTTCGAGGGGTGACTAACGAACTAAAATTGCTTTCACGGAAATAAAAATACAAAATGTTTTGGGCCTTTATTTGTTTTATAGCTTCATTTGAAAGGTAGTTTTAACAAATATTGAAATAACTCTATTTTTTCACAACTAGGCCTTTAAATTTGGTCCTTTAATCCACCATCCAAAATACCATTTTACAGGGGAAAAATAACAAACATTTGCATATTAACAACAAAAATTAAGAGCAATGTTACAACTTACATCACAATCAGCAACGGGTGGTAACAACTACCTGCACCACTATTAACTTTTTGGAAAGATGCATATTTGTATGCGCTGCGTTACCGTGAGTGGTTATGTGCAATTGACACTCAAAGCTATGAATGAACTCGTAAAATATAGTAAGAGAAACTTAAAACAAAGCGCACGGGCATAGAAAAATGTGCTAAGGAAGAGCTTGCTCAATTATTTTGTATATCAATTAGGATAAAGAAAATAAAGTATGAATAGTATATGACGTTTTGTGTGTAATATATTACGCTATGGAGTGTTGCATGCTTCACTTGCATACTATAGCTTGCATAAAAGAAATGTATACATTTTGACTGATGAAATTTCGGTGTCTTACCTGGAAGTAGACATTCGTTATTGCAGTAAAAATCTTTTGATGTCAAGGGTGCCTGATAGTGCATGTTGTTTTAAAGAGATTAACTTTCTAAGGTATATACTAAATTCTGAACAACCGAAATTCAAAGGCGTAAAAATGACACGAGTTGCTCTCCTATAAACTCATATATTTCGGTTGATTGTACAAAAGTGAGATCAGAACAAAAGTTACTTGGGAAGACCTTGATTGTCATAGGATATTTAACAATCAGAGCTTTAGGTTGTGTTCAAAGTACGAAAAAATATGTCTGTGTCCGTGAGTAGTTTTGATGTATTTCATGTTACAAACTGTACTGATCGTAATTTGAGGAAATTTTCAGGAATTGCACACTGTGTAACTGTTTTAGTCACGATATAAGGGTGAAATATTTTCCGATGTGACTAAAATCTTCACTCCACTCACTCACTCCTCCTCCTCACTCCTCACTCCCACTCACTCACTCACTCACTCACTCACTCCTCCACTCACTCCACTCACTCCTCCTCACTCCTCCTCACTCACTCCTCCTCACTCCTCCTCACTCACTCCTCACTCCCACTCACTCACCTCCTCCACTCCAATTTCACCTCCTCCAGAATTGTTATTCATTCCAAGTCCACTGGTTATCGACAATTGGTAAACGTAATGAAAGTGATCCTGTCTGATAACGTCCCCTATGCTACTTAACTAGTCAAGAGCCGTGTTAGCTGTTAGAGCTATTCAGCAATACATGTGCTTTTCAGTGATCTGTTCATGTAATTTTTCACAGCACTTTTGCCTTTTACACCAAGTGAGATCATTTTTGTGTGTGGAAAAACAAGTCTGGGTATCCTTTTCACTGACATGTTATATTCACGTCCTGATCTGGGTTAGAGTTGCATATATATCGGTTCCAGCCAGTAAAATACCACCTGCTTGTCCAAATATGTAGATCGATGCTCTTTGATGTTTAATATACAACAAACTTTTATGGATAACAACTTCTTTTATTCGTGAGTGCGACGTTTCGATACAGATTCTTGTACCGTTGTCAAGCGTAATGGAACATGAAGAAGGGGAAAGTGTATATATACTGGATGTAACAATGTAACAAAAGAAAACTACATAATTAACATAATTGGCTAGGCAGAAAGCTGATGAAGCCAGAAAGTAGACAAAGGACAGGCGTGGAAGCCAATGATGTACAAATAATAATGAGATGTTTATACAGCAGAGTTTATACAGTAGGTTGGGCTTAGTGGGTAGGTGCATCATAACGGGATAGAATGAAGTATCCTTGAAGGTCTGGTTTGATGGTGGAAACTTTGGCGTTTGATGTGGATGGCTTCGGTGAGCTTGCGTTTTAGTGAAGTCTGTTTGTTTGTTAGAGAATGGTGATGTCAGACCACCCTATTTGATGATTGGGGCTTGCTTTGATGGGGTCTTAAATGGCTGATTTGCTGTCCGGAGGTATTTAACAGAGGTCTGATGTTCTTTTCACTCGGGTGTTGGTGGAGTCCGGGAAGTTTCGCCTATGTAGTTCTGCCCACAATCACACAGTTTATTTTGTAGATGACACTTTTATTTTGGGTTGTGGTTCTTTACGGTGGCGGGTTTTCTTCCATTGGCATGGAGAATGTTATTAAAGGTTGGAGGGACAGCGGAGAAAGGTGCTGGTATCTATGGTTGTTGTTTAACGCAACACTCAGCAATATTCAACTATATGGCGGCGGTCTGTAAATATTCGAACCTAACCACGCGATCCCGTTAGTCGCCACCCACAATAAGCATGAATTGCTGAAGACCAATTCTATCACCCATTCTTTGCAGGAACTGCAACCTTAAGCAAGCAATAGGTTCACAATGAATGGAACCATTATTCCTTTCATTATACTGATTACAAGAAACGTATGAAATAGAAAAACGTGAGTACCTTGAAGTCTGCTTTACTTTGTTTCTGGATACCGTTTGCTACCTACATCTGCACAGGTTTTCAGATAAAGATAACAGACAATGACACAATTTTACTATTCACTTTATTTCTCCAACAAACAAATACGGCAACCGCTTCCAGGCATTGCTGAATTTAATTGTTATGGTTGGCCCCTTAAGCAGCACAATTGCCAACGGATGAGGCGATGGTGCAGAACCCTAAAGTGCATGGTCCTCAGTATGGGGAACAACGTTCTCAGATGTTGGCGATCTATAGCCATGCTATATGTTCTACTGTCTATAGTTTTTAGGTTTACATGCAAAGAGTTTACATCCATGTATGTGATATTCAAAGATGTTTATTGCCTTGTTTTGGTCATATATGGCTGGAATACTGCCGATATTGACTAAACCTAAAACTCTAACTCATTCAAGTGTTAAATGTGCTATGTCAGTATGTTTTGTTTCCAAACTCAGAAGTGACGTTCAGAGAGAACCCCCAAAACAAAACCAGAAGATGACTCCAGCACAATATAAAGCTTGTACGTGTTCTCGATTTCACGCATGTGCACTTTGTGTGTTGCAGCTTAGCAGAGAGAGCACCTCAAGACCACTCAGAGATAATAACAAATTACAAAACTAATAGTCGAGAGAGGGACTATGCAGGATTAAAAGGCTCTTGGATAGTGAGATGGTTGATTTGGACGTCATAGGCGTGGACGGACAAATACCATAAATGTATGCAGCAAAGAAGACTGGACGTTAACATATGTTCAAGTTACTTGCTCGTCATGGAGCCTGACATGACAGTGATAGATAAATCTGGTAGCAACATTCTTCGTTTTGGCCCGTTAAGGAAGAAGGATCCAGAAGTAGTCGAGTATGTCCTCAACCACAGAAACACTTTAGACGTCAACTGGAAAGGATGATCATGGACAGACGCGCCTTTGATGGTAAGCAACGTCCGAGGAGGGCTATGATAGAAGATAACTGGAATTTATTAGAAGAAAATCTTAAAAGGGACATTTGCACAGCAACAGCTTAAAGCTGAAAAGACTAACGGGATCAATTGGTCAGGCTCTCCTAAATTGGTTGACACAAGTCATCGTATCAAATTGCGTAAATCGACACTAATGCTGAGTGATGCTTTCATTACATGCTGGTCTATACTACATTATTTACAGACTCCCGCCATAATGCTGGACTATTGCCGAGTGCCAGCGTCAAACATCATACCAACCAACCACAGACAGATCTAATATTCCACTCAACCAGAAGGGATATACGGTCCATATGGTCGAGTATATCCTAAAAAAGAAACAGAAACACATTAGACGTCACCAGAAAGAGATAATCAACGACGGGTGCCATTGATGATAGCAAATTCCATGGATCTTTATCAATAGCTGATATATAGTCAAATTTTGGAAAATATGTCTTGATTACTGGATTGCATGGTCATTCGATTTATTTACAGACCGCCGCTTAGGAACAACATACAAACAAACCAAAATTTGAAAAAATATTCACTCAACATTTTCATATGTGCACGACATGGGTATACCGAAGCCATTTTGATAGTGATTATATATGTGAATGTAAATGTTATGATTTAACAGACAATGTTGAGAATTACATCTGTTCGGTTGCTGGCATTTATGTTCCCACATACATTGTTGTTGCCGAATTGGTTCCCATAAAATCTTGCAGCTGCCAGTAGGGCATTATGAGACATTTGGTCCTGTGTTATCAGCGTTAACGAATAATACGTTATATCAGTTCCCATCACGGGGAAACCGTGCAGGATAAGTCCCAGCACAGTGTTGTCTGTGAGGGGTGACTGAGCTGTGGCACATTACAAATGCACTATCAAACTTAAAGTCCTTCCGCTTCAGAACATACTCTCACAAAAATCGGATAAAATCATACAATTATTATTACGAGAACTGTTTCAGAAAGGCGCATCTCCAGGTATCTTCATAATGGCATATATTAAGCGTATTCTGCTTCTCAATATGTCAGTTGTGAAGTAAGTGCCGCTTTTAGCAATATTACAGCAATATCACGCGCCTGGTGACTTCCGAAATGGAAGCTGCACATTGTACCCATGTAGGCAACCGGGGACAGTGGATGCTTTAACTTCTTGGCCATAGATCATGATCTACATTATTCGCAGTTGATTATCCTGATGACCTTGTCTAACTTGTGATATTCTTTACATGTAGTGGAGTGGAGAACCCATTTGTATCAACAATGTATACGCCTGCTTACATATTTCTATATGCGTTGTATATATAATCTCTGTACAATTGATTTGGGAACAATAAAAAGAATTCTTGGCTACCCTGCCGTTCCAAAATAGTGTGGAGGCCTCGACAATAGAACGGTATCGTTATCAATGAGAAGTTTACAGTAACGGACTCCAGAGTTTAGCCGCTCGGACTTTGTTGATCTTATGTTCAGATGTATACACATTTTAGCCAGGACGGTGGAGATGCCAGTTGTTAGTCCTGTTCTTGTAGACCTCGACTTGGGGGCGCGGAGGTAGCTTGAGTGTGTTAAAGAAAGCGTTAGCACACGGGTTTTGATTCCCCACATGCAAAATGTGTGAAGCCATTTCTGGTATGGGATATTGAGTATAGATGATATTCTAAAAGCCGCGTACACCCAAACTCACCCTCTCTCCTCAGCTTAGAATTATTTGCCTGAATTTAACCATCTGGCCGGAGTGTGTGCCAATAGTTAAACTCAATCGCAATTCCTTGTCTGTGGATATCTCCTTCACGGAAATGGGTTTATGCTTGACAGTAAGACATATTAGACAGTTGTAACCAAGATGCAATGCACACAACGTGTCCTGACAACAACATTAACTCTTGCTGCTTGACTGGCCATTTGTTTTCTTAATAAGACACGTTAGTAACTAAAGAGAGCCCATCATCATGCCATTGGTTGTTTATGATAGCTGTTTTAGTTGGGTCAGCTTTATGGTCAAATCAAGAGGGGGACTAACTTAATGGATTCAAAGCGTCCGCTGGTCATGATGGAAATTCGGTTCGATTCCCCTACATTTTTTAAAGAAGAGAAAACAGCTATTTCACCAATATGTTTTTACCCTTAACCAAAATGAATTTACTTTTGTAGTCGGAACTCCAACAAAAATTATCGGGAAATGTGAAAAACATTATGTTACTATATCTGGCACAAACAATAACACGTTATATTTGGGATTACACTTTCTCCAGTAAAAGTGCATATTATAATACTTTTATTGGGTTGAGTCCCATGTGGAATTCGAACCCACAATACCAAGTCAAAGCGAGACTAAAGTCAGCCGTCTAACCAACTAAAGCCAACTCGGGGTTTCCACAAAAGTGGAAGTCCTTTAACTGGTAGTCTATACCACGGACTTTGTTTTTGTTTGTTTGTTTTTGTTGTTGTTTTATTCATCTTTTTAGGTACAAAATGTATCTCACACATTGACAAATATAACGAATGAAATAGTAAAAGGGTCGGTTGTTAATGTCAATCAAATGATTGATGGCAATCAGACCAGAATCCGGCAGAATTTGGTAAAATTACAAGCAGAGATGGCATACTCCTTTCCTTTCTGATCACATCGAAACTTTGTGTACAAGTTTATATTCGTATTTTTAAAAAGGAATTAAATTTGACAACTGGTATGGGAGATTAAGGATATCGTTCGCTTTTTTCAGAGAATCAAATAGCGATTTTCATCTTATCGATATTCAGTGTGATATCTGTTTTTGTTCTTATCAATTGGAAATTGATTCCATTTGTTTCTAGTGAGTGAGTGAGTTGGGAATTTGGCGTCATCGGCGTTTTGCATGTCGTCGACTGGGAACGTTGTTATCGTATTCCGTCGTTAGGTAATGGCGTAAAGGCGCGTAAAATGGAGAGGGACGGTGAGCTGGTCGCGAAACCGCGGTGGCGGTTCGGGGTGCGCTTTAAAATACCGAATGCTAAACTTGTGCACAATTTCGACCTGTGGTAATACCTGCTTTATTTTACCAGAACTGATTCTGTCTGACGCCATCAATCGATGACGACCAACGACCTGTTTCATTCGTTACTAATATTGATGACTTTATACCTAAAAGATGAATAAAAACACAACGGCAAACAATGAAAACAAAGCAGAGTCCGTGGTATAGACTTCACCGGTTATGCGACGCTCCATTTTCAATGGTAACGGCTTAATTATTGAACGGCTGACTTTATACTGACTGACGGAGTTCGAATCACGTAATTCAGCAATAATGATTATGTATGCGCTTTACTGAAGATGTGTCCCCAAATATAACGTCGTTATTGTTTGATGATGGCTTGTAATGTTTTCACATTTGGTGTTGATTCAACCTGAAACAATTCATTTTGATTGAGGCTAAAGCTCGACGGTTGAAATAACTGTTTTATGGCTGGCACCAAAAATGTGAGAATCGACTTGAATCTCCATCGTAACCGGCAGTTGCTTCAACCGACGTTGAACCGCGCTATTTTACCATGGCTTTGACTAAAACGGCTATCGCAAACAACAATGCGTGAACTCTCTTGTATTGGAAAACAGCAACCGATCGGTGCCTCTTGTTACAACTGTCTGTGGCACTGTCAGCATAAACAAACGAAGATACTGAATGGTGCGTTGGTTATATTGGAGGAACTGGTGAATCGGGCAAATTCGAGCAATACCAAACGGTACGGTGTCGCGGCTTGAGAACCTCGCTATCACGGAGTCGACACCAATGGGCTACATTACGTAATGAGAGTCAAACATTATTCGCTGTATACCGCCATCTACAATCAGAAGGGAAGATGCAGAACGGGACAGCGGCGTCATCCACCGTCTGGTTAAATATTATGCCATCGAACATAAGATCGGCGTCGATGACTCTGGAAGTCAGGCCACTGTAAACTTTCATTCACGCATATTTTGGACGACCGGCACCAAATCGTTTTTACGAAATCGAAGGCATTTTAGTATATGCTACGGCGCGCCAACAAATGTCGGCTTGGTATCTCCATTGTTGACTGCTAAAATGGGTTTATCGATACCCATAATCGCTCGCGAAGTTGTTTGAATAAATCGGGATAATCGACTTTCGACAATGGCTGGGTCTTCGATCTAACCAGAAATTAAAGCATTCGCTCATCCTCGAACTTCATAATTTTTGTCAGTATTGATACGGCAATATTCAACAACTGTAATCACAAAAAACGACTTACCTTACAATTGATATTGAAGCGAAATACGTAATATAATAGCATTGAATGCCTGGAGATGCGCCTTTCTGGCGTTCTCATTTTAATATGTTTGTTACCCGGTGGTATGTTCGCGGAAGGGACTTTAGTTGAGAGATTTTGATACAGTGCGTGATATTAGCCATTCACAGACGACACGGTTTCAGCGCGTGGGAACGTCTGGCGTATCGGTGGCAACGATGTACGATTTAATCATCAATGTACTGCTGGCTTCTCGAAACAAACGACTATTATTCAATATTGAGAACAAATAACCGGCGGCACCAGCACCAATATTACACTCGGCGACCGTCTCGATAAATCGAAATTGACGTACACGTTAACCAATCGCCCCATCAAGCATGTTTGAAGAATGATAACTGTGAAACTAATGAATGTTGGTGATTTTTCCCGTTTGTGTGTTTGTCTGGCGGCGATTAATGAAATAATCGGTGACCATGCAATCCCATCCTTCCAGAGACGACTTTATATCGGCGATGAAGATCGTAATTTGCTTTACATCATCAATGGTGTCGCAATCAGGTCTTTCTGTGTCTGTCGTTTCTGTTTTAGGATATGCTCACGACCGCTGAACATCGCTGTTGATGAGTATTAGATGCTGTCTTTGTGTTTATTGTTTGACATTTGCGACGCAGATCGGTGATCTTTCGGCTTTTAAACCATTGCAATATCCTGGAATTTTCTTCTAGCCTGTTCCGGTTATCATAACCTCGGACGTTAACTTTACCATCCGGAACTCTGTCCATGATCGTCCTTTCGATTGACAAAATGATGCTGTGGTTGGTCTCGGCTTTACTGAATCCTTCTTCCTTAACGACGAAATGTTGCTACCAATTTATCTGTCGCTATGTGTCGGCTTTCCATGACGAGCTGGCTGTCCGGTCTTTAACTGCGCGCCAATTTATGACATTTGTCGTCGCGTCGAATCTCAAACGCAATCTGCGCCAATCCTGCTCAACTTTCGACTGGTTTTGTATTTGTTATCTGAACGTTGCTGCAACAAAGATACTGCAACGAAATCGGCATTCAGACGACGCTGACATCGTTTTGTTTTGGTTATATACAAATCGGCTAGGACTGGTAAGCGCTACTGACATGGCACGACCTTTAGCAGGCATCGAGGGATTAGAGGATTTTTGGTTTACGGTCATCGACGTATTCCGGCCGCTGCCGGAACGTGAACGATAAACTTACCTTGAGTATCGGTGTAAAACTTGCGTAACAAGCAAAACTAGACGGCCGAATATAGCGAGCTGGAATCGCCGGCATCACGAGCGTTGTTCTGCTGAAGGACCGTGAGACGGTTCTGCGCCATCATCATAAATCGACATTATTGTTTAGGGGGCTAAACTACTGAAAATTCGATTAACGCAGGCGATTGTTGCATTTGTTTGTTGGTGAATATTAAGGTGACGATGGTGACTCTTGTTATCTTTATCTGAGAACGCAATGCGGAGCTATTAACGAAGCGGTATCGAAACAGAAGTGAAGCGAACTCGGGTAACTCACGCTTTTTCTATTTCGTGTTTCTTGATCGGTATATTGAAGGAATAATGGTGCCATTCATTATTGAACTTACGTTTAAGTTTGCCGTGAATGGTGATAAGTGATTAATAAACGAACGGCGAGATCGCTTCGTGTTGCCATATCTCGGCCGGAATATTACGCTTTGAGAGATGTTGCGTTAACAGCTGTCATATACCACCTTCCGCCAACCTGGCATTCTCCGTGCCAATGGAAGAAACGCCATAAACGAAAGAACAACGGCAAGTGATAATCTACAAAACCAGGCTTTAACGATTGATGAGCGAAACCAGCAAAACGGTACGAATGAAGACATCGGTACCAATTCCGACAATCGACCATTTCCGACTGTCATCGAATAGATGATCTGATGCCATTCTTCAACAAACAAACAAACTTTCACTAGTACTGGCTCTGGCTCCGGCCTTAATGCACTACTTTCGTCCGTCGCTGCGCTCTTACCGAAGCCCCAATCTGCAACAAACTTATTATTGTGCGTGTTATTTTGCTGTCTTCTTTCGGCTCATCGACTTTCTGCCTAATATATGTTAATTATGTGGTTTTAACTTGTTATTGTTATCCAGTATATACTACCTTCTTCTTTGATATTTAGATAAAACGTCTGCTTTGAATAAAGAAGTTGTTATCCTTAAAACTGATATCAGTAAACATCAAAACGTCGATATTTGGTTGTGAATATTTTACTGAAGCAATTTCGACATATAATACTGACTAACCGAATCAGGCGATGATATAACATGTCGTGAAAATTTTCCGCACTATGATTCACTTGACAATGAAAGAATTCAACGTAATTGCATGAACTTAGTCGCTGAACACGTATGATGACGACCAACTCTGGCAACCCAACGGCCTCTGACTGAACCAAGTGGCATGAAGAACGTTATCGGCGGACTTTGAGTCAGTTATTCACGGAGAATTGATGAACAGTATTATTGATTGATGATGATGATGACGTGAATGATGATATTGGTGATGGTGGTGGTGGTGGTGGTGGTGGTGGTCGGTGATGATTTTTGGTCATCGGCTACGCCCGTAAAACGGTGCACGGTATTGAATTCTAATACTCGAAGTACGATCGGTACGGTTGTAATGAAACCATTTTATATTTTTCGTGCTGTTGCAAACTGGATTTGATGACCAAATTTCTAGACGATACGATGCTACGCAATCAACCGAAGCTGTAATGGAAGGCAACTCGTATTTTGCGGTACTGGATTTCAGCGGTAACCAGGTAATGCTCTTCGCGGCATGCTCGGCTGCCCGACGTCAGATTTTGCGCAGTAACGAATCGATACTTCCGGAGTAGTTTTACCGGCTAAATCGGTCAAAATATTTCTTATGCAACATATTATGCGAAGTTACATGTACGCTTTCCATGGCGTGATATACGCAAAACGTCTTATATTCATGCGCGACTTTCTTTATCTATTGATTATGCAAAGGCTAATTGACAGACACTTCGTACATTTTTCGTAACACCGACCGCTGATTTAAGGTTTGCTAACGAACCATTCATGGCACGGTCAATTACTGTCATATGACGGCGCACATCTAACATCTTCCTGTTCGATGATGCTGGAGCGGTGATACCGCCGTTGTGATGTAGTTAATGTTTGTTTGACCGTTAATATCGCGAAATGTTTGTTATTTTTTCCTGTCAAATATTTGTTTTGGATGACAAGGACCCGTCAAAGGCGGATTGTTCAATGTTTGTTAAGCGCTTTCGGCTGATTAAAACGATAAAGGGCTAAAGCCATTTTATTTTGACAAATTATTACTGGTTGGTTGGTCGCCACTCGAAAGGATGAACAATCGACTCACCCTTGATACCCGATCGACGAATACCGATATCCGCGTAAACGGCTTGGATATGCTCGAAAGTCGGTAATCTGATGACACTACTGACAGATGAGGCCGCGACTGGACGGTAACGTATTAGCCCTCAGAGCACATTCGTTTGAAAAATGAGGCTGGAACGTGGTCTA
Organism: Haliotis rubra; assembly: GCF_003918875.1. Lineage (NCBI taxonomy): Eukaryota > Metazoa > Mollusca > Gastropoda > Lepetellida > Haliotidae > Haliotis > Haliotis rubra. The sequence goes on from NW_025765254.1 coordinate 193,368, forward strand.
AACTGAGAAGTTCGATTTCACTTGTTAGCGATTGATGTTTTGATCGCTATCCCCAAGTATGATATTGCAGCTAAGATCACCAAGCTGAGATGCGTTAAACCAGGCACCGCACGCAAATAGCTGGAAATGGCATTTTGTTATGTTCAAAACGGACGACCGGCATGAAACACTGTTGCGCAGTACCAATTGCCGGTAGATCCGACCTTTGCGGGTATGCTTCGGGCCTGTTGTTCAGTCTGCGCTTCGTCTTTATTTTGTTTGGTATTTTCTGCAATTTCCGTTGCCGGTAACCATCTTCAATGGTTTTAACATGTTTGTTTGTTGGACTACCGTCACTGACGGTATGACCATTCTGCTCGTTTATGCCGCTTTGGCTCTTGAAGTTTTATTGTTTCTGGTTGCAGAGGCCTTGATTTTTGACAACTTCGGTGGCACTTCTGCGTGAAGGAAGACGTAATTTGTCGTGGCCGTGATTATTTCGGCAGTATTCTCTATGAACGGGAGCTGATTCGACGACACATTGCGCGTAGTATTGCATGCGCTGCAATGGTGTCTTTCGTGCTGCGTTTGACTGTCGCCGCCTAAACGTGAATTTTCGGCGCTTCCGAACCCTGACGATACGGTGAAACTGCCATCATCATATACTGACTGTCACGTCTGAAATTGAGCGTGCTCCATATAAACGTTGTGCTGGTTGACGGACTGCTCGCGGTCATCGAAGTTGTTGCGCGGCTTCGGCAGGACAATAGTAATTCACCTTCGGCGCTATTCGTTTTACTGAAAGACGGTAACCGAACTACTGACATGGCGTCTGCCGATTTGCGTCACTTTCCTGGCATTGATTTGACGCTTCGCGCTTGCGTAATTTATTTGATAAATGGCTTTAACTGAACGTGTTGATTGGTCAAAATCTGCAGGCGTCAAAGGCGACCGTGTTGAGGATGATGTCTTGCTGAACTAACTTTCGTTCACGAACACGAGGATGTGAAGCATTCGTAGTTCGCGTCACGATCGAAGAATAACCAATCTTTTTAACCAGTGTTGAATATTCCCTGCCCGCCTACCGTCTGCAAACGACCGACTGCGCAGGCCACCATCTAATGATCGAAACTGGAATCAGGCATACCGGCTGCCTCGTCCTTTCACTGACAACCTCGCCAACCTTTCTGCCCATCGACCGCCAATGAAAACTAATGTAATCAGTCAAATACCGATCAGATCGCTTCGAGAATAATGGATCTTATCTTTCTAGGCGAGATAATCTGAATCTTCATATCATCGAACACGATCGTTGAAGAACATTGGGCATGCAAAATCGTATTTAACGAAGTGTTTTGCCGTGACAATATGTTTGTTGTTTATTACCCAGAAATGAAATGTTAGCATTTGATCGTATCAACCAGTAATGATGAACGGTGTTAACAGTATCGGATTACAACCAGAAGACAAATGAACACGACTGACACGCCGCTTTGTATTCCAGCTTTGCGGTAGAAATGGGCTGGCACATTGTGGCAATGATCAGGCTTAACATGCTGTATAACTGTGGTAAATAGGGCTGTTCGTAACAGCGTCAAACTGCCCATGGTATGACTTGGCAAATGAGACCAATATATATTTTGACGGTGTACAGCTGTGATTCCTGTGGACATGCTGCTTTCAGACCGGTTTCAAACGTCTGAACCATGCTGCTTTACTTGAAACCGACTTGCGACCATCGTTGACCTGAACCATTCATTCGTGCATGTTCGACTTTCGGTTTGTTTGGTGCGGATGTTTCTCTTTCGACATCGGTTCTTTTCTCTCTGTCGTTTCGTTGTTAAAACATGTTGCGTTTAGTGCTGTTTGCGAAAAACCCTTTCCGGCTTTCGACCCATTTGTTGAGATGCTTAACCAGCGCTCTTGATGATTGTGACGTCGAGGATGATAATCAGCCAAGTTCAATGCGGAATTTGGCAAAGGGCAATGGTCCCCGTGATTCTCAATGTGTTGATCTTCCATTGTGATCGGCGTTTATATAAACATATGCGCTGGAATATGTTTATGGTAACGGAACGGTGCATTCGTCGTGATAGGTTGGAACGTCCGGCCGGAAGCGTTAAGGTTGATGTCACTGGCGTCGCTGAACGTTATCATCGACGCTGTTGATGCATATCTCGTGCTGGCTGGGACTTCGGGCGACAAATTAAATATGCCAGTCGAACATCCGTAGCTGCGCGACGTAATGGGCAGTACAACGGCCACGCATCGCGTACTCGTCGTATGGATGAATATTCTTAGATGGGCGTTAGTACTATAACTTCGCTGGCGACGATGCTCCGGCTGATGATTGATTCCGGCTGGGACACCGATTCGGCGTTGGTGCTGTCGGTGATAATGCCGACGGCATCGTGATAATGAAGAACCTATATGATCAGCACGAATATTGGGATAACAGAAGAGTAAATGATTAAGTCTGGTTGAATTAAAATGGTGCAATGTTGTGTTTTGAAACAACGAACGTCACCGATGCGTTGCATTTGCTTTACCTGTGACTAACTGTTTACCATTGCCCTCGGCGGATCGATGAATCGATACGTATTATGCCGGTAAATCGACCTTAGGCGGGGACGATGATGTATATACCGGAGGAAGACAATTCAGCCCGCGCCGATGCGGCAAAACAACGATTATTTTAACGTTTGATCTTCATTTGTGATACCGTATATCGACCTTTATCCGTAAATGTTCGATAAAGGCTGATTCAGTCATATAAAACTCGTGAACAACGAGATCAACTGGAATCGCTTTTATTTCCCCTTCCAACCGATAAACTGACGACGGCAATTCTTCGAGATATTCGTGATATTATTAATGATATTCGAGCTGTTGATATGATGATATCGAAAAGACGCAGATTTCAGAAGGTTGCCCAGCATAATTACTTCGTTCTTCGGTATTTACCTTCATTTTCGTTGATTGTTTCATTGCCGCGGTATGACGCGGTATTAAGATGGAGAAGATAACGCTATTGCTAACAAGACGCAAATAACATATAAAACTTTGATTGCGAACATAACTGATTACTAGAAAACGCTGGCGCAACGCGATAATTGGTAGCGAAATGATTCATCGTAGGGAAAGTCGCTGCTGAAAGATATGGCAAACGCTTTAAACACTCGACTTTCGTAATCTTCGATATCTGAATGAAAGAAATTAACGGACATTTCTTGCGATTTCGATCTTTTAATTATGATGAAATGACGATATATTACATGGCTTTGATGACGGAATTCGTGATTGATTTTGAAATATACGTAATTTCATCGGAAACTGGCGACAGAAGATGAAATATTACATCGAATGACTAATCGCTGTATAGATTTCGGTTATGACAATCAGGCTGCGGTAATCATACCGTAAATGGTGATATCGTAAAACCAATTCGAGGAACGATTTCTATTTCTGCGTTTAGTGATCTTCGGCAAGGCTTACGTAAAGGCGACTGTCGGGTGTCGAGATAAAGCGACTTCGTGCCATGCGATTCGATGCTGTTGGTCGGACGCGACCAGACAGCCGAAGATATTGCTGATGCGACGTTAACAACGAAGCATGGTTGCTAAGATAGATTCTGGTGGGATGTCACCGTAAGTACGCTAACAACGTGATGCTTTCGCTTATCGTTGACGGCTTTCGGAACGGCGATTTAAGTTCAATTTATGTTCGAGGCAGCCTGCACGTAACCATGCTCGGCGCCTGAGTTAATGAACTGATGCCGATGTTCTGAGAGCAGTATGCGCTGATAAATTCGTCTTTTGATCTTGCACGGCGAAAATTCAGTATACGTGAGAAACTGTGGCTGACGTTTTGTCCATGATCTTGAATCTCCATTCGATAGGACTTAAACAGACGTTGCTCGAGCGACTGCTGGAAGTTCAAGAACGTCTTCTAAAAGCGTCGGTTATGCGTTACTACTGATCAATAGCTGCTGCGGTGAACTGTTCTTGCTGTCGCTAACCAAGTCACGTTTAGAAATACGTTCAAATAATGATGATATTTATTGTCTGAAGCGAGGTTTTGGCATGATCTGTCTGAGATATCGAACGGCATGTCTACTGTTTCCGATCGAATGTATGTTAATATTGTTATATTTCATCGGCTTAATATTTTGTTTTTCGCAAACACAACTTCTTCCAATTGATATTAATGGTATGGCAAAATCTATCGAGAGATCAGCTCGGACATATTATAATCTTTATTACGGTCGATATCATGTTATTTAACAATTGGTCGGTTTTATATTGGTTTCCGGCACCATCCAGCTGATGTAACGAACAACTAACGAGGATATCATCAGGCTTTCGCTGACTGATTGACTTGCGGCTCTTTGTCCCCGGTTGTGAATCGACAACAAATCGTTCGAACTCATTGTTCCCCACAGGCGACGCCATATAACGGTGCGTAAACAACAAATAGCAATCAAATCATTATGCTCGATAATGGCCATGCGTGATTTTAATGACCTGATATCGTAATCTGAAAGTTCTGAGATTATGATACTTTAGTGGTCTGATCCGGGATGTATTCCACATATCGAGTGATGCGTTCTGTAATGACTACCGTCGACATGGTAATTATGGCGGGATCTAAATGAGCGATTGCTTCGTGACTACGGACGAGGTAGTTCATATAACGCGTTATTTGTTCACTTTCTAAATGACGGTATTAGATAGCTTTCGGAAAGGTCGTTGATTGTCTTGCGCACAATAACAGTTCAAATTCCGGCAAAATATAATGAACAGTATGCGTACGGCTATTCGGTGCCTGTTCGGTACAACCGTGCCGATAATAAACTGCATGGTCGTTATTGAACGAACGCCACGGATGTGCTTATTCAAACGGGGAATCGGAATACCCGAGCGTGCCCTGGAACATTCCCATTCTGCAATTTGGAACTGTCGCTGTTTGTGGGCGGACTGCGTGTTAAGAACCATGCTGTACAACAACGACGACCGACGATGCGTATCACTCAATCGATATGGGGTGAACAACATTTCTCACCGGTTTCGAACCGTGGTTTGGTACCGACATCATTTCGATTTCATGAAAACGTGTCTGAAGACACTATCGGCCTGTGCCGGCTGACCCCTTCGGCGTGCTGTAAACAGCTATGAAGTATTGATGGTGGTGGCAAAGTGATGTATTCTTTCTTAAAACAATTATAATATTATTGTTAATGATTTATCTTTCGAACTGCTTGTATTATATGAGAGGATATTGTGCTGTCACGTTTTTCGGTCCAATATTTCAGTCGTATCCCAAAATATTAATTGATCTCAGTATATTCCTTTTAGATACTTGCTGTTGTGCTAAATAAAATCGGTTGCTCTGAGCAGTATCATGCGTAGGCTTCAGTGCGATGGTTTGCGGAGCACGTGCTTTTATGTAAAATCCCGTCCATCCGGTATTAAAACTTTGATCATACGCAATATTTAGTGCTCTTTATCGTGACGATATGTGACCACGGCAGTTAACGGCGGGCTGTTGTACTCGGAAAGAACCTGGTGACATTTTATATTTTTGACCTTTCTTAGACAGACTATGCGTACGGAAGGTGATATCTTCAGTTAATTTTGAAAATAACGGCGTTAACTATGAACGTCAATGAATATTTGGTTTTATTGTAACGAACTAACAACTCCCCATATGGCCTGCAAAGTGAATACAAATCGCACGCAAAATGAAGATAACGTGGTATCGGCCATGATCGAAGTAATCGGCTTCATGCCATTACGTTACTAAGCTTACGTGAGAAAATTGGTCGTTAACTGACCATCATAACGATCTTGTCGTCTGCAATATTCGTTTACAGCCATATCATGGCATTTCACGAACGTCATCGATACATCATCTCTGTGTCGATTAACAATTGATTGATTAAAATTGTATATAACGATATAAGCTTCTTCATGAATAGCAGATATGCTTAACGACGGTGAATTCAACAATACCGCTATAATTCTTTCTTACGACTGGCGTAATTCAACGGTTCGTTAAGGTAGTAGGGCAAGGCAAGATATGACCAATGAGTTATTTCGGTGCGGTGAATTCTGGCGCAGTCATGAGCAAATGATGTTTGGGGCCGATAATGGTATCTGAATTCGTGTTGCAACAAGTACGGCAAATAAATTGAACTGACCTTTACCTTCATCGTATTGTCGAAGTTCGGATGCAGCATATCGCTGTTTATACTATTTCATTTCGCGTTAACAACCATTGGTTGAAATGTTGATAATAATTTGTCTGTGAATAATTACAAATACAATGTCGAAAATCGGTACCATTGATGCGATGATCGCTTTGTACAAAATGCCACATTATCTGAAACGGCGCGGTCTGACTGGAATCACGATCTGAACTACATTTACTTATGAGGATGGCGGTGCGCCGTTTCGTTTTGGCTCTGTACGGTGAACATTCGAAGTCGTGTTTACTGCGCTGTTGTCATTACGGTCGGGATCGGCAGAACTTTTCTGAGTTGCACCGTGAAAACTTTTCTGTTTAATCAACCAGTGAACTTAAAGTTCAAGGAGTCGAGGGCATTCGGCTGATGAAAATAGTGAAGCTTTTAAATGAGTGAATCTGGGCACGTGGTTGATTTTGTTTCTTTGATAATGTTAAAATGCTGCATGCGATCGATTATTTATGTCTCAATATTGCAAATATTCGGTGAACGGACACTAATTTTCACAAATCAAACCGGTATGAAACTAAAGAATTTTCTGCTCAAATTTCCTGGCTCCACTATTAAATGAACACTAATAATTTGTAGAAGACCCAATTCTTGAACTCTCATTGTTTTCTTATCATATTAAACAGCAAAACTGACTTGTTGAAAGAAGTTTCTGAATTCCGAAAGTGGTGAAATTCCTCTAGGGTCATCGAATCAGATGGCTAAGCTCGTATTAATTCAAAAGCACAACAATCTTCGTGGCGATATAAATTATGGCACATTTAGCGATACTGGAAGCTATTCTAACGCATTCAGCTGTTTTCAATCTCTTTTGAGGGGAGATATGTACGAAGAGGGAATAGATGCTCTTATTCGCTGCTCTGGAGAATGAGCTCAAAACCTTTCACTCTGCTGACATTGACAGAAAAATGCTCCTTCCCACCTGTTTCTTCGCTCGCTTTGACGTTATGATGCTGATGATTGATCTGGCGCGACGGCATTAAACGAAGTCTGAGTAATGATTACGATGGCTTACAGTGAAGTAAACGTAATAATACAATCCTTGACTACGGAGGGATTCGAGATGATGGCGGTGGCTTTCGGTGGTCGAACATTGTCTTCTGTTTCGAACGACACCCTCTGTTGCCAATTATGAACTGTATCGTGTTTCGTATTGTTTGTGTGAACGATCGATTCGTCGTGCGATACGACGAAATTTGTTTATGTGAACGCCCTGAAGTGAGCAATGCATTTTCGGGCTCGCGTTCGCTGAGCTATAATGTCTTCTTTGGCATCGCTTTTAATCGGTACTGGTCCTTTACTGACTATGGAAATAGATCTCTGTTGATTTACCGGCCATGTTGAGAAGGCGGTAACATGTCGATCACGTTTCTTTATGAAGTCAATGACTCAGAATCTTATTGGCGTTATACTGATTACAAAACTGCCGATAGATCACGATCAAACGATCTAATGCTGAAAACATTGATGCACGAAGCGGAACAATATCAATAAATTATATGCATCGATCGAACCTACTGTTAATCCCGAACGTGGTCATGCTGGCGATGGCGATGATATACTAATAACGATAGCCAAACGACGAATGAATCGCAGACGCGACTGTTTGATCAGATGGACGGGCAATCGGATGAACAACTGGCTTTCGAGTGATGCGATGTTCGGGCTGGTTCTGTATGGGCGAATCAAAAGAAGAGTTGACGGCGATACGGAATCTGTATCGAGAACGTTAAATACCTGAATGAAGTTGTTCGTTAAGTTTGTCAACGAAATAAAATATATTCGTTGTTTTCCGTCACGGGGTATTTCGATATGAAAACGATGAAGATGATGTTACGATTGTTAATAAATTTGCCGTCGACAAAGCCCAAGGATCACGAACCAGAAAGAAGAACAGATACAAATATTCAGTAACATATTGAGGCGAGCAATGAACAGGCTTTACAATGAAAACGACATTTCTAATTACGATTGGTCGCAAATCTAAAATATTGGATCTGAAATACGGAATTTAACTTTCACCGAATGACATTCACGGTAGTGCCGGTTGTTTCAACCGACGATGATGGCGCGATCTTAAACCGACCGACGAACGAACGGGCTGATGAACAGCTATCGGCTGTTTGTTTAGCTGTTAACTTCAGTCGTGGCGATAAAATTCAAATTGATGATGCAAATCGGCTGTATAACGCGATCGAAGCCGGGCGTATATTATCATGATCATTCGAAGTCAAACGCAACCGGCAATCGACGACTACCGTAAAATCTTTATTGCCATTGAACGACGATGCCGAAGATGCCGATAAAATCCACGCTCACGGTCATCTTCTCGATGTGCTGAATCGTGTGAATTTACGCAAATACTGATTACGTTAATAAATTCAAAACAATCATTCGGTCATTCTGGAATGGACTGTAAGTCGATGATTTTATTTTTAAATGACATTATCATCAATATCAACGAGATTCAGCCATTTGTTGATTTTAACGATCAAAATTCATGCAGTTCATCAGGTCCCCACATGCGTGTTGAAAATACGAAGTCTTATCGTTCTTTATTATGGCTGCTGATGATGATGAAACTTCTGGTGTTGCCGTGAACTGATTGACGGTAGAAGATGAAATTCGTCGACATCGAAGCGTCGCGTTAGGCGACGGTATCTTCGTGACTTTACGAGGGTCGGAAACGCGGTCGCGATGGGTTCTCATGGCGTCGGCGTCGACTTTAATGACCGGTTTTCGGCGTTATTAAATGGAACATCGCATTTCGATATGGTACGGGGCTGTTTTATGCTGGAGTTTGCGTGAAACACATGAATGATTATGGTTTCGGCTACCAACCATCGGCATTTTTCGATGAATTAACACGGCGAAGGCCATTTGACTTTTCGATATAACGATAGTGTTGGGCTGTTCGAACTATTATTAACGTATACGTCTGAAGGTAACGTAAATCGACTTCGTCGAAAGGTGAATCAATCGTGTGCAATAGTCGAACACCGAAGCATTTGTTTGTGTTAATGAATACGCATTTAGAAGAGGTCGAAATCGTAACATCGATGCATATTGGGGATGCTGTCTTCGATGAAATTACTGAAAAATGACGTGTATATTCATGGTTGATTGACCGGTCGTGCATTGAGATACCTGAGATCTTGATGGTATGATCTGTCGACTTTCACTTTTCGTGGAAGCCGGTGGCTTAACTTTGATTGAGTGATCTGAAGTCTGGTTATTGGTCGAAGTGCTAAATTTGTGCTTTACCGATCATTCTGTGTTTGTGCTTCGTCGTAAACATAAATGTTTTCCTTTCGGTTCATTTTCGTCGTTGAATATTAAAAGTGGTACATAAGTTTGGTAAAACATATTGATAATATTCATCTTTTCATACAAAACTGGACAAAATGAACTCACACATTATAAGAGTCGGTCAACAGTTCTGCGACAACTAAACAACATCTAAACAAACGATGCGTGATCAGGCTTCTCGGATATAACGTGATCTTATTGAAAAACAACATTAATCAACTTAATGAGATTATCGATTGGTCGATGTTGTTCGTTATTGCGTTAAATGTGGTCTACAACTGTCAATGGCGTCATGGACGTGTTTGGTGGAGTAAGATGTGTTCGTGGTTTGGGCGACTTCTGGTCTTGGAACTGGTCGGACGTCCGTTCGGAATGATGCTTTAAACGAAGAATGACTTTAAATCGTTGATGCGGTCGTTTCGCTGGCAAATTATCAAGTCAAATCAAGATGAGAATTAGATTGCGGTCTTCATAATTTTGCTTTTGCCGTTTGAACATTTAAATCGGGGTTTGTTCGTTTCGTGGTGGACATTGCATGGAAGTGAGCACCGGGGCAGAGTGGGGTTGGTCCTAAGTTAACGCTCATCACGTACCACGTGCTATACTGGCACGCCGTCGGCGAATGGTCATTTGTGACGTTTGCTTCGTGCGGTCGGTTTGAGGTTTTAAGTGTTCGAAATGGCGGTATGAGGATTACTGTCTTATTTCGCTTTTATTTGATTTATATTAATCGTACGTTTTCACTGCGAGCGAAGAAATATTATAACGGCTGTCGATGGGAGCACCGGAACGAGCACTTCTCTCGTGCAAATGGTACGATATTGAAACCGCTCGCGTTATACGTATTTAACAACGATGTTGCTGGCGTGGCTTTTCATACGCCCGATATATTCGTATTGAAGGTAACCAGCTGACAGTTGCGTTTCTACTACTGTCTGATTTTGATGAGAAATTCGGACACCGGTGAAGTTTCGATGGTCATTTAATATTGCCGCGTTCGATCACCCTGCGAATTTTCAATCAGCACGGACTCTATCTCGGCGCGATTTCCCATGATGAAATTATTATCTGGGTAATAACTATTTCATATCAGAGGTGATTAAAACGGCAACTTTAATGGCGGCGTGAGAATTTATGGCTGCGGCAGATCTTTTCGGTGATAACGATTGAAATCGAAGCAAACATTTTACGATTCTGGCTGGTAAAACAATGTTTGAAGAATGATAACTGTAAATATGAGAAATGTTGAGGTGGTATATTTTTCAAATTTTGGTTTTGTTTTAACATGTTGATCACGGCATCGTGTAAACCTGTCGATCAGACATGACTTTTCCAGATTTGACCGCTTATCGGCTGAGACTCCGTAATTGAACTCTCGCGGTACCATGGTAATTTTATTAACGACGCATTATCTGTTAACGCGGTACGTATCGCCATAATACTGTCAAAGACATGAGAACTGAACAACTGTAATGTTTATAAGCCAAAGTGGTAGATGTCGTGCCGTGTGTTATCAATGCGTTACATAATCACTAATGAGAATACTATTTATGTTAATGAATTTACGGAAGTGTATGTTTCATGTTGTATGTTTTGTTAATGCCGCACTGGCACGATGCTAATAAATATCGAATGTAGGCAATCGAAGTGGCATCCTCATTTAATTAGATCGCTTATTGAACTCGAAGATATCTTTATCATCAATGATGTCTGCTGACATTCTAATGTGTTTCTCGACTTTTATACTCGACCATGTATCCTATGACAGTGAATGTTGTCTTAATGTTGACGGTTTGCTCAGCTAATTCGTATAATCTATGGTCAATGAACCGGTGGTATCGCCATTAGCGTTTATTTGATGCGACGATAATCAACTGAAGTCTGGTGACCTGCTGTCCCGATAAACTGCGCTCACAACTGTCATTTCTACACTACACTTTAGATTTTCTTCTGTCATGGCGGCTATTAATTTATCGTCAGCTCCCGTCGTCATCGCTTTCTGTTCGATCACAAAATGTTTCAAACGTGATTTGAAGATATGATCATACGGATCGTTTCTCACAACGACAGTGATGTTGCTGCCGGCGCTGATAAATGATAAACTTCCATGTTGACGGTAACATTGAACATTTATTAAACGTCGGTGTTAACGATCGTCGCATACTAACGTCCCGAATCGGCAACTTCTCATAACCAACTTTTGGTCACCATGTCCTATAGCTAAACTGAATTTTATTGCTTTATTGACTATGCTGGTGATAACGAAGGTGCTAACGCAATGCGCAATAACGTATTGGGAAGCGATTAATAACGGAATCATCTTCTGAAAACAATGCGTACAATTAGTACGTTGTAACCAACAACGAATACCCGACTGACATGGCATTTAACTGCTGATGGGGATGGGATTTTGGGTTTGGTGCATCGTCAGCCATATAAGACTTGAAACTGATTTGTACATTCATGACTTCCTGGTACGTCGAAACCTGCGGGTTGAAACGCATAAGTCATGCATGAATCGAACTTGCGTCTTCAACGACGATGAACCTGATACCAATATGAAATTATCGGGCGCCGAAGCAACGGGCATTGTTCACCATGTACGGATTCGGGTAACATATTCCATTGACAGAGAACAAACTGTTGGCTAATTAGTAATGCCTGTTTGGTATAAATTCGGTAAGTGTTGATGATCTGTTAACATCATTAACGAGCGATGTCCCGGAGACCCAAGAACAATGAAGACGAAAGACTTGCATCGAAACTTGACGGCTGGCACGAAAGCGCGAACTGAGCATACCGAACGACGACGAAATAAACAGGCAACGAAACGGTTGGGCTGGACGGCTGATCCCCGGAGACTGGCGATTAACAGTATGTCACGGAAGATATCGGAAGTTATTTAATCGGCAGCGATAATTTCGGCGAACTGGAATTATGTGAACGAACAGAACAAAATAGAACTAAATCTCATTTCATACAGGCCGGTCTAATGCTGAGGACGTGAGCTTACGTATGCGTTCCGCCGTTGGCGAAATACGCGTCACCACGTTTGTTGAAGGATAGTCTATTTTACAATCTTACATTATTGCATGGCCATGCTGGCTATTCAGAGTTCCCGATAACAGGTATTGGGTCTTTAGTGAACCACTAGACCACAATGGGTATTCATGGTATACTGTATTGTACGACGTCGTCGCGTGACGACCCGATAGTGTAACGAACGCGTTTGAAAGAACTTAACAGCGTCGGTCTGCTGTTGAAGGATATATTCGTCGTTACAGTTCTGAAAGAACGGTGGGGCTGCGGTGTTTATATTTGCGTTATGTTGTCGAACGTGATGATTGTCTCTTTGTATGCGGTGATTGTCTATGAAGGAAGAAATGACGGCTGTATCGAACAAGTGGTGACACCGTGAATCGCCAGAAGTTAAAGCGGTCTTATATTAACAGGTCTGATACGCGTTTCGCGGAATCTGCATCCGTACGTATTTTACTGCGATAGTTCGTCGACGCGTGTGTTGAACTTATTGATTGTTATGCTAAACAACGACACCTTGATCCTGTCGAACGAGATCCAACGAATTGTCTGTCTAAAGGCGGTTAAACAAAGATCTGCTCTAGATCGTAGTACTGGCGCTTTATATGAACGCTCGTTCGAACAGGTGATATTATTATCCGGTTATGATGAGCTTCCTTTTCTGAAGAACGTTTTCTATACATTGAACGGATCTAATGTCATCGGTTTCAAATGCGTATTGTTATTTTTCGCCATATAGTTAGCATTCTGTCGGCAATTCGAAAATGAATGAACGCGTGATTACGAAGATTGTTTTAACGGATCAACGCGACGTACAATATCAACGACGCATCAACCAACTCGAACGTGCGTGAACGTTACGTCGACCTTGATCGGTGGCTCTGAACCACCACCGAAGCGACGCTACGGCTTTTGGCGTCTGTACGTCGGTGCTCAATCGTGTGTTCCACATTCTGAAAGGCATGGCTTTAATAATAATCGACATTGATTCGGCGATATTCGGTCTTTCCTCTGAATTCATCAACGATGTTGACCGGGTTTTATCGGGACTGGCTATTCGCGCTATACTAACAACCGAAGTCGATATTAATGGCGTATCGGGCTTGAACGTATCTGTTCGACGATGCGAAATGGGGTATGTTTGATGGTCAAACTGACGTTTCTTTACAACTTATATTTCGATGATGAAGGTGAACTTTGACGCGTCCATTATCTCGTTAATGTAATATTGACCATCTTTAGTTTCGAATGCTTTCATATGGTTTCGCGATACACGCATATCTCGAGATTTGTTTATTATTGTTTACGGTGATCGTTTTCTGCTTTCTACGTTTTCGCTCTTTGGTCGAAATGATCGAAATTCGCGGTAAAACCAATCTATCGGGGATCGTCAATAACTGATAGTTCCGATGACGAATCAAATGCGTGTTGGACATCATTTAGATGCAAAATCGACCATTGTCTGGCTCAAATCTTCGATGCCCAGCGGCTGGCTTTAACGCGTAAATCTTACATGATGACGTTGAACTGATCGCTAATCGCTATGAAAATGGAATGGCTGAAAGAATAGAATGGGCCGGACGTAAATGTGATCGAACTGGCCATTTGGTGGTTAATCGGAACAACATATGGTAACGTCACTACCAGATGGTGACTTCACGGAGGAATGGCGATTGACTGATATGACTGCGATATCACGTCGGGACAACTGTAATTCATTGTGATGATGCGAAATCTGAGCAATCGTTAAGTGACTACTAAAGTCTCCTTTGGACCCTTCGATTGAGCCGTGATTGATGTTGAACTGCTATCGTCGTTCGCTTTCTTGCGTGGCGTGAACGACTTCCGCGATCATGGTTTCCTGATTGATCTGTTTTTCTATTTTATCGTTTTTATCATTTCTGATCGAAAATTTGAGCGGCTATTCTACTGTGAACGAGCTCGGTTGGACGATGATGAACAATTGTTCAATTATGTTGAATGGTTGATCTGATTTGATCATCGAAATCGTCTGGTTTTGAAACTTTGACAGTTAACGTCGAAATGACGGCAACAAAAAGGATTTTTGATTGTCGATTGTTTGAGTGTTCGGTTTGTCGTGCGCGATATCGTTTTTGACTTGATTTGGAGTTGAAAGATGATGATATGACGAAAATCCCATGGGCCAGAGGTGATCTGTGGATCCATGTCAAATCGTCTGGTTTTGAAAACGATGTTACGGCAATAATTGAGTGCTGACACAATAGAAAACGTTTTTATTGATTAATTGTGACTGATTTCAGAAGTGTTCATGTTGATCTTATTATTTTAGATTGTTTGCCATACGAACATAACCTTGATGGCAGATATTGACGCACGGTGGCGTATTGTCGATAGCGGCATCTGTGTTCATATCGTCTCCCCGTGATGTTAACAATGCGTGATTTGAACGTCCCAATGTTTGGCTTTTCAAGCATCAGATAACATTCGGCGTTTGCGTTTGGCGTGGTTTGGCCGGCGGTGCATCGTTGAGCTTCAACATCAGCTCGGTGGAATGAGAACCTCCGCTGTTGACATGCGGCTGTCGCTATTTGAACGTGAAAAAATATGATCTGTAAACGTTTGACTGTCATGATTTTGAGCTAATTCGAAACAATACGTCGAACGGTAATGTGCCACGGCAATACTCTCGACTGGTAAAGAGGCGCACGTGCGGCGGCGTCGTGTTTGTTTTCAATGATGTGGGGCCAAAACTGTTACCTCTGTAAACACTCAATAACGTGATCCTGCGAACGTCGTTCCTCATCAAAATTTAAATTGCGTGCAGGTGACTGAAGGCTGCTTTAGCGATATGCTGCTTCAACTAACAATCGAATATCGCTGACCTGTTTTCTGAATCAGCTGTCACAGATCTGGGCGAAACCAATGATTCAACCTATCCTGATGGCAAAATGACGGTGTTATTGTCGGTCTAACGTAGTACTGGTACGAGGATGACCGCTACTTCGGCAAATATGGCAGCTGCGTTGATTTTGCCAGGTAAATGGTCATAACAGAAATTTTGACATACGGAGTGGTCGCACATCACCGGCCGCCTTCTGAACATTTGTTTCGATGGCGTAGTAGCCGAGCAATCGAAGCATGGTATATATTGAAATGTGCGTAGAATTCATGCGAAGGCGGCATGACCAGCCGACGATTGAACGGCCGTCTGGAAGTAGGCCCGAGGAATGATATAACTACCGAATTTCTTCTCCGCGGGGCTTAACGACGAACTGCTTAATTCGAATGGCAATGAGGTAACATTATGCCCGCTCGGGTTAAC
Organism: Haliotis rubra; assembly: GCF_003918875.1. Taxonomy (NCBI): domain Eukaryota; kingdom Metazoa; phylum Mollusca; class Gastropoda; order Lepetellida; family Haliotidae; genus Haliotis; species Haliotis rubra. The sequence continues at coordinate 209,252 of NW_025765254.1, forward strand.
GCTGGCAACCGCCTGCAATGAGTTCTGCGGTATAAGGTAGTGGTTTAACATTAACTGAATGTTTAAACATGTAACAATGTCGGTCGGAGTATAAGGATCGGTGATTAACGTCGGCATCGTCATTCTTTGAACGAAGCAGGCGTGCTGGAGAATTCATGCTGGCTGGTATAAATCGTCGGTGAGACAAGACTTGTTTTAAAACGATAACGTCGAACTCGACTGGTGTCTATAATCTGTCAGCGGAGCTGTCACCAGGTGCTGAAAATGACTGCATGGAATCATCGCGTTAAAGAATCGTGCGTGCGTGCCGGGCGATGCTTTAATACATCGTTTCGCGTTCTCGAACAACTATCGGTGAACATTGACAGAAGGAGAAATGTAAACGTGTCCGAATGTAATAATCATGTTTATCGAACGGTGTAGCGGCAGAAGCAATCGCACGAGCTTTCGTATGTTACATTTCGGTCAATTTTTGTTATTATTTGACATTAATCTGGCAATAACACATGGTGGCTTATGAACGGTGCGCCATGCGTCATGCTGGATCGCATGTAATACATTTCATTTGTGATTGATCACCATTAGTCTATTTAGTATTGCCGCTCTCATGATGAAATGAATATTCATGCTTACAAAACGATATGAAGGCGATAACGGATGATGACTCTTTAACGATTACGTCGTTCCCCGAACCTTTTGAATTTCGATTTTGATCGCTGGTTCTGTCTGATCCCGTCGACCGACACGGGCATAACAACTGAACCATTGCCAAAACGGCGTAAAACGAAACTCGATCGATCGTGGCTGACTGGGTGAAGCAACTGAAATGACATCGACCAGACATGACCAGTGAAGAACATTTGAAAGCTTATTTCTGAAATTCAACGGTGCGTGCGTCGCAGCGTTGCGCATAGCGGTCATGTTACCGGTGCAAATGAATCTGCTTACATGTTATGACTTCAACGATGACGAATTTCGACCAAACGGCGGTGACTTCAATCGGGCCAACAACAATATTTAACGACCGGCTGGACGTACGCTGGTTGCTGTAGCCAGTTTCAAACGATATACAGCAGAACCGATATTTTAATTCGCTCGAGGAGACTGGATATACTGTCATTTGTTACATATTGCATTAACAAATTGTTGATTTATTTCGGAAAATTGTGACTATTCTCCCGAACATGTACGTAACGAGCACGGAGACGACATGCGTATTATCGTGATATTTCTTCGCGTTCTTTGTTGATATCGTTAATACTTTTAAAATAACTTATAATGAAAAGTTTCATCAAATTCGAAGGATGATGGACGACGAGTGACTAAGAATTGTGGTGTTTAATGCTGAATGACTAAATCTTGGTCGGGCCATGGGGTGACTGTATTGCCGACGGTCTGAACTGCGTATTATTTCGGCGTCGACCGTGTCCTTGGCGCTTTTACGATATCTATAACCGAGCTTTGGTTGAAGGCCAGTTCGGCAAACGCCGCGCTACCAGTTGTGCAGGCTCAATCGTCGGGTATCTGTTTTGAAGCTCATTCCGGCAAGAGACTCGATGAGATTGTTTATTATGCATCGGGTAAACTTAAATATTCAATATAATAAAATTTGAGCTAATATTGTCATCACGTATTTATTAATGCTGTTATTTTCAGCCATTTACGGCTTATTCGGAACTTCGAATATGTATTCTCATATATTCTTGTTTAGGCAGTCGTGCTGGCACCGTATTACTGACCAGGTTGAAATACGAAGCTTCGGTGGTATAGTGTTGAAAGCGTCATCAGAGGAGATGATTGGCGTTTAAACAAATCGCCGAACCGGGTTCGTGACACGTAATTTTGTGTGAGCACGTTCGCGATGATCACCAAACGATATTATGTTGCTGAAACGTCATCAAACTTCTCTTTCACTCGCTCTTCGTTACGCGGAAGACCGAACACAATCCCCGTGGTAAAAGTAACGGCGTTTTGATAACGGTGTCCCCGATCAGGTGTTGCTGAAAATCGACGCTACTGACGATAAATGCTCTATAAATCTGAATCTACTAATGAACATATGCCTTTGCTGATAGTCGTCTATGATAGACGGTCATGTTCGTTCACGCATTTCTGAAATGATATTTCGGTGACAATGGCACAGGCACTGAACGGTTGTTGGGTTAAGCGACGCTATGTCGTCATCAGAATTAGTGGTCGAACCGCTTCCGTGTTGAATGATTGAAATCGCCCGAAATAACGATTCGATTTCGCGTCTACCAAAGACGTTATCGCTGATTGATTCGCACTGTTCGCGGTAATTGTGGACTGATCGCTCGATCGTATAATAACGGTGTTCGGCTTCACTGCGGCGTGTTATCGTGGCACTACAAACAAGCCGGTCTTCGAACTGGTACGCATGCGTGCGTATCGTCTATGACGGTATTTTCGGCACGACGTTAGGCGGTTTCGCCTCTGCGTGGATCGATGTTCTGTGTTAAATCGCCGGACGATGCGGTCGAACTCGATATTTTACGAACCAACGAATATTGATTCGACGTAAACAAACTTAATTTGGAAGATGATTCTGAAAGATGACATGAGGAGACTGGCAATGATGCTCGCTTTATCGAACAACGAATCGCTTCTAGGGTTTGTCTTAACAAATTGGCAAAAGGCGACGGTAAAGGTTTCGCTGTTATATTCAGCTTCTTTACATGAACTTCATACTCAATGCATCTGGTGACGAATTATGACAATGATCATTTGCCGACGGCTGCGGCTATTCAATGCCATCGGCTATAAAGCGCGAAGACTGTCCAGAAATGATCGATCCCCATTCTGTTCGAGAGATGAACCGTAAATGCGCGACTTCTTGACGGTATTCGGAGAACATCGATCGGGCGAAGGCGATGGATATCGTGACTGCAATCCGTATGCCAAGGTCGAAGAACTTCGATACTTTACGATAACTATTCGTCGATAATCCAATGATGAAAATGGGTTTACGGCGGATATTCTGTCGGATCGTCTAAATGATCCCGCTTTCTAGCTTGCATTCCAAATATCGATCGCAATTCCAGTTTTGGCTGGATCGACTTGCCATAAAGCTGGTGATTACGATCGGTATCGACATATTATAACGATGTGCGATTTTCACAAACGAACGACTGAAATATGTTATAGTACTGTAAAATTGGTGCGAATGACGTGACTATGACTATGCTGAAACATCACTGTGCCGACATCTATCTTGCGACCAATAAAACCATGGTGAATGGATGGGTATAAATCTTGTTAGCGGTCGAAATCTTGACTTTCCACTGCTGATCGAAATGACGTTAGTGAACTTCGAAGTAATTTTTAATTAGATTTGTTGATTTCGGTCGAAATAAGGAACCGCGGTGATGATAAATACTTCGATGATGTGTTGCGTACGTCGATTTTGATACCATGTTCTGCGGAAGATAATATGTTAACGACATGTTGCCCTCACCGCGCTTTGCGGCATATGATGAAGTGTTGAAGCGGAAGAAGACGTTCATCATATATCTTGGCGTCAAACTGATGATGACTAATATTCTGATCTATTCGGCTTCTATATCCTCCGTTTACCGACAACATCAATAATGGCGTATCGACGAACAGATCGGTATGACGGGCCGAAATGTCTGATATCGATCGCTAATCGTGTATAGTTTGATCAATGGAATCTTCATCGATACTAATTTGATGACCGGTGCTGCGCTCTTCGGTATCGGGATATGATCTGTTGATAAATATTGAACTCATGATAGTCGAGGGCATTTCTGGCTGCGTCTTGAATCTGAGGATTGAGTTATTTTGCTGGCGATATTCTACGGACGATACGGCGATGAATGATCGGTGATTCATGGTTGCCGGAAATTTAATGAAGCTTTCCTTGCGTCGACAATTACGTATGATGGTGGTAACTTGTCAACTGACTTTCTTCACCTGTCTGATTAAATGAGGAAGCGCTGTTGCTGCTCCGGCTCGATCACTTTCCATCTGGTTTTCTCCGGCATTCGGGACAGGGGTTTGGTCGAGGTCACGGATGTTTTGTTCGCTATTCGAGATTCAGTCCCGAATGTGGTATATTCGTATTCGAGGATTCCGATCAGCGGCTGACGGGCGGCAGAACCCCGGGTTCAAATATCGAGAGGCTTCAGTTTGATTTGTTTGTTTTGAAGTTGCCCGGTACAACGGCGCCTTGGCATTAGAAGGATGGCATAATGAATATTGACGCTGTTCGTCTTTAACTTCGGTGCCGTGATCATTTTAATCGGCGGACTTCGTTGACGTAACGTCGAGATAAACAGGTTTGGAACGTCGAAGAACCATAAATAGCCAGTTACAAGGAACCTTGAATTCAGGCTAATGTTGAAATGCATAATGAAGTCCGTACCGAAATACCAAATGCCCGACACCGAAATGATAAAGCGGTATGGAGAATTCAGATTCGGAAGTTCGAAATCTGAAGCCTAACGAAGAAACCAATCGAACTGGGATTCAGTCTATCCCCGAATCCATTTCTGCTGGACCTCAATATCGTCGTTCGTGTCGGGCAACTGATTGAACTCGTGACGATAAAGAACGTTCGGTTACATGTAGTTTTCACGTCTTGTACTACCGGTGATGAGGACTGGATTGCGCCGCTCATGTCCGGCGTCTGTAATCGGTCTGTTGGCTGTCGATCGCTTTGGCAGCATCATTTCGGTATCTATAAACCAGTCGCTGACCTTCACCCGATCCCGACTGATATCTTCACGACGACATCTTTGAGCCAGTTCACGAACCAATCAAACTGCTGAAGCATCCGGTCACTTTATATTGCGGCGAGACGCTACAAATGTTTGATTATTACCAAACGTGGCACTAACTTTTGGCACGGTAATGATGAGTACGTGACGCTGAATAATAATGCGCGGCTGCGTAGCGACGGCATCTGAACTTTGGCACTTTCCCCGTCTCTTTCGGGGTCGGCGAGTTAGTAGAGCGAGTGGTGTAGGTGATGTTTCGCGAATGAAGTTTGAAATGCGTTGCTTTACCTTTCCGTATGCGTCGCTGACGGACATGGCGAACGTCAGTAACTTTAAATACAACGTGACGAGGAGAAACCAATTGATGTTGACGAAAGGCATAACAATAAATTAAATAACTGCTGGTTACGTTGGGGCGTTGGCGACATTCCATGGCGTCTAAGTGCCGGACTCAGGCGATCGGCAACGAGCATCGTACACATGATAAACGGCTGTTCACCCGTCATCAGTCATTTCTTAGACTCAAGCGTTAGACCCAACTCAACCACAATTTGATGATAGTACGGTGTTTGTTGGAAGGAGGATAATGCCATGCTGGCGTAAGTGCTGAACGCACATGGGGAGAATGATATCTCTAAAAATCATCGCATATACTCCATCTGTGAAATTAACCGGTGTTACGTCAAAGTACTTATATTATAAGTGTACCAATATCTATTTTTATAATACGAATAAATTTCTTTCGTCTTCATTACTAAATCATAATTGTGCGGCTCTGATGTTGGCGCGACAACTTCATTCTGGCTTGCGCCTGATATGGCGCAATTCTCTTTGCGAACAATTCTCTCTTCTCTACTATTCAGAGCATGAACACGCTTCTGCTCGGATCTTCTCGGTAACTGACTTCGGTAAACGCTGTCGCGCGGAATAGGTTCATTCCCACGAGCTCTGCGTGGTCGATGAACTTGGCGTTTCAAGTCGGCGTCGGGTGGTTGCTCGAACAGGTAAATTGAAACGACATTCTCGATGAAACTGAGTGAATTTAGTATTATGGTGATTGGACGTTCTGTTACGATAACAATCTGGCGTGTATTTCGGTTGTGTTCCAATGAAGACTGTTTTCCGTTTCTCGGCTCGAACTGTTGATAGCGAAAGTTACCCGATATCGGCTTTATTCTGGAGAAACGTTGACGGCTTTAATGCTGTTACAAACAATTCGACCAGAAAATGCATCAATTTGGGTAATGCAATGATGGTACAATATCTGACATATGGACAAAATCGTCATCTTACGAGGACGAAACGATTTGAAATCGTCAACCGGTTGTTTTCGAAAGTGTAATGTTATGTTTGGTGACCCCACTCGGTAATGCAGATTCTTTGCTTGTGGAAAGAAAATGGCATTAAGGCATAAAATATAAGTCAAAGAAACAAATAAAAAGGCTGTAAAATGTGGGTATATCGCTTCTTCTGTTATAACTGTGCATTCACCGCCAACATTGAACTAATCTCGCTTTAACACCGAAGTTTTACATGCATTGCTTTCGAATTCGTCGGTTTTGATTCATTACTGGCTATCTGTGGCTTTCTACGAAAATGTACTTCAATTCTTTCTGAAAGTAACGACGAAAATCGGTCGGTGTATCGTAACCGGCCAGCGTCGTGAACGTTAACGGATCGTCGAGCTCGCTGATAAGGATTTCAATTGCGCGAATCGTACTCATGCTGATAACTTAACGTTGATATTTTATTCGAACAGTTGTTGAACTTTGCTATATCTATTAACTTTGAGCAGATTGAACCAACAAGGCACGTAATCAAACTGGCGTCGCGCGTATGTTTTCGAAAGTATTTGTTTAGCGGATGACCACGACGCTAATCTCGAAGTTCTATGAAACACGTGGTCTATGACTGATGATAGATAAAACATGTGGCTACAATGTTGCGATCCTTTCGGCTGCGGCTGCTGAAGGAGCTTTGATGGTATCTATGCGCACGCGCGCGCGCACGCACGCTTCTTTGATCGTCGCGGACTAAGAATCGTATTAACCGATCGGTACTATGCAGGGCGCGACGGTCCGGCGGCACGAGATTGATTTCGGTATTCCCCTGGGCATTCTGCGATATTGAATTATTGTTAAATGAACCACGCTTGCTTATATTATGAGGATTATCGATTCTGTAAATCTTTCAAAATGATGGACTGATCGGTTATCTTCAGCTGAATGACTCTGAAGACGGTGGAACTCTGTGGGCGATTAGCCGGTTTTTGTTTTGATTTAGATGTTTTCGTTTGATGTTTAGAGGCTTGCGTGATGCGGTTTGGCGTCGTTATTGTTTGCAAAATACGATCTTAAATGAAGATGACGGATAATCCGAAGTTTTGCGAAATGGTGTCGCCAACGTCGTTTTCTACGGTATTTTGCTTTGAATGGCATCGTCTCGATAGTGGCATCCCAAAAGACTTGCGTAGTTAACTGGATATGGGATAATGGTCTGTGTTGAGCGTTTGCTGTCGTAACGGCTTTAGAGACAATGGCGGCGGCTGAAGTGTCATCCTGAAATGTTTGGCTTTGTTGATGAGTAATACGCAAAACAACAACAAAATAAAAGTAACAAGCTAAAAACTACTCATATTCAGGAATTGATGCTGAAAATGAACGTAATATGCTGAACATCTCGTACATTGTCTTCCTTATGAGTCCTGAAAGTTGCCATGAAGGTCAGAACGGTTACTTTGACTATGGGCTCATCTGACTTGATTGTTTTTGTAATCATTGATTATCATTGCTGGTGATGAATCTGTACGGTCGAACTCGGTATAGCCAGGTGTTAGCACGGTGATTATTGAAAAATGATGCGAAAATAACGAGGCTAGTGAAACTTTGCGTATCGGGTAAGCTCTTGCATAACTTCGGTTACGCACTGGCGCATACTGATACTCATTTGAAATGTTGAATACGCAAAAAGTTTAAAATGAAATGGTGCGAATCTCTTTATCGGTTACTCGAAAAGACATGGTTAACTATCAGAACGCTGTTGATGGAACTTCAGTGTTGTACTTTGTCGGTATGGATAGTGATTACATGTATTTCATTATATTTAAGTTGGTTTTGATTGAGTATGAGCAAAACATACCTGCTTTAATGACTTTGCTCAATGACATAATACTCGGGTAATGTTGTCGCACGCCGGTAACGATGGTAACGGAAAATGAAATAACGCTCGGCATTCAATACCCGCTCGAAATGCGGTGGTGCGTGCATGATGAATCTTATGGGGCTATATGCCGGGGAACAATCATGGTCGTGCGAAGATGTTACATTAACGGTGACCAGACGGAGTCTTTGAATTCACCGATCTTTGTTCGCGCGCTGTATAATGTTAGCGGCCTGACACGCGAGCAGAATCCGCTCTACCAGGCCGACGCCGTTTTAAATCGCCGGGATCTGGAACTTCCGTTAAACGAATCCCCGACGTCGTTGATAAAGTAATGAACTGTTGATTCTATAGTGGTACGGCGAGGACGGTGTCGATCATTATGATATGATCGATTGGAATTCTTCAATGCTTCGCTGCGGCGTTGTCTTCATGAACTCGGCGCTAACGAACTGGGCTGGGTCTGATGTACTGGCAACCTCATACATACGCATGCGCATCGTCGTATCAACGAGCGTTTCAGCGTTGTTCACCTACGCCTTGAGGATCTGTTTCCACGAACGAAACATACGATCGATTGAATTGATGCTGTTTTGCTGCGAAACGCCACTATCGATCGCTTTTAAGTCGACGAATTTTATGCCAATCAGATATGTGCTTTCGTTCATTGACGACATGTTACCCGATGATTTGAAATTATCGATGATATTGACTGGAAGGTTTCTGTCCAGTGCTGCGTACATGGCTTCGTCTTCATTGTCGTCTTCAACGGTTGGCACGATACGTGCCCATCGATACCCGACGATGTGGATAATGCCAATGTTTACGGATAGTAGGTGATATAGACACTGTTTGGTGGTATTATTACGGCTGACTTCGCATGAAAGGTCGAGAAACGTAACGTGATTTTCATCGGATAGAAAGCG